>NW_027222100.1:0-24124 GCF_041296265.1 Equus caballus
GCATTTCTCTGATCGCTAAGGATGTTGAGTCCCTTTCCATATGCCTGTTGGCCATCCGTATACCTTCTTTGGAGAAATCACTGCTCAGATCTTTTGCCCGCCTTTTCAATTGGGTTGTTGATGTTTTTTGCTGTTGAGATGTATGAGTTCTTTCTGTGTTTTGGATATTAACCCCTTATCCGATATACGGTTTGCAAGAATCTTCTCCCAGTTGTTAGGTTGTGTTTTGGTTTTGTGGATGGTTTCCTTTGCGGTGCAGAGGATGTTTTTTGACTTTGATGTAGTCCCGTTTGTTCATTTTGTATTTTGTTTCCTTGCCCAGTCAGACGTGGTACTTGAAAATAGGCTGCTAAGACTGATGTCAAAGAGCACACTGCCTATGTTTGCTTGTAGACGTTGCATGGTTTCGGGTGTGACATTCAAGTGAAAGCCGAGGGAGGAGGCTGCAGTTCCCCGAGAGCGAGCGTAGCGGGGACCCTGCGTCCCTGTCAGCGCACCTTCCCGCTCCGCGAAGGTCCCAAGCATGTGGGCGGGGCCGCAGGAGTTCTCCCAGGAGGGTGTCCCCGTCGCTGTCCGCAGTCCACCGCCGGAGGGGGGGGGGCGGGGCAACGGCCGGGCAGCGTCTGGGCGGCGGCGCGCGCGCGCGCGCGCGAGGAGAGGAGAGGAGCGCGCGGCTGCTGGGCCGCCGTCCTGGGAGGCGTGGGAGGCGTCGGCGAGCCGCGCCTGCCTGCCCAGAGCCGAGCCCGGCGGAGTCCGGCCGCGCTGTGCTGCTCTCTCCCGGGCCGGGCTCGTCCGTTCCCCCCGGCGTCCGTGGACGGCGCTCCGCGTCCCCGCTGGGCACAGCAGCCCGGGCCGTGCACAGCCACGGCCGCTAGCCTGAGGAGGCCGTCCTTCAGCTCCCGCTCTTCCTGCTCGCCGGACACGGACGACCAGGGCGCCTGCGAAGAGGATTCCATCTGAGAGAGGTACCTGGGGGGCGTGGGCCTGGGGGCTGGTGGGAGGCGAGCGTGTCCCTGAGGAATAGGCTTGTGCGCCGAGAGGTGCCCGTCAGGTCGCGGGACAGCTGTGCGGCGCGGGGAGCGAGGGGGTCTCTTCGTGCGCTTGAGGCGTTCGTGGAACGGGCGGTGTGTGCCGGGCACCTGCCCAGGGGCCAGCCTGGGCATGCGGTGCCCGGGAGTCGGGCGCTGAAGCGCCAGCCGTGGTCTTGGCTTCTTGGAAGGACAGACGCGAAGTCGATAAGGACACTGGTCTCGAGGCGTTCTGAGGAGTGCGGGTCTCCCTCTTTTCGAGGCTACGTTCCGTTGGGGTTTTCACGAAGCCTGTTGTGGGCCTGAAGCTCAGGCCGGTTCAGGGGCAGTGGCCTGTCGAGGGCCACGTAAGATTTGTGTGCAGAGCCAGTGCTTTCCAAAGCCCTTGACTGTGCAGAAGTCTACCTGTTAGGGGTGCAGTGGGGGCTGTCCGGGGAGCGTTGTGAGCAGAGGTATGTGCCCCACACTTGAAAGCATGGAAGAGAAAGCGTGAGGCTGGAGGGTGCTCCGTTCGTTCCCTCCTTGCACAGAAAGTCTGGAGAGTTGACTTTGGGACAAGTCCTTCCTTTCCTCTGGTCGGTGCGTGTTCAGTGGTCTGGACACTTGGTGAGCAAGACTGACAGGCTGTTTGACGTACTGGCCCTCACAGCCTGGTTGGAAAGGACAGACAGGCAGCCACCAATTACCTAGGAGATACGTAAAAGCAATTTTGTGTTGAGTGTTGAGAAAGACGGCATTTCCTGTTAGACTTGGTGACTTAGGCAGTGATGTTGAAGCTGAGAGCAGATTGCCTAAAAGAAAAGGAGGACCTGTGCGGGAGAGTGTTGGGACAGGGCAAGGGAGGAGTAGGGCCTGTCAGAGGAGCTGAAAGCATGCCCTGGAGACTGGGGCCGCCGCGTAGGGACTGTAGGGTGGGGAAAAGAAAACTTTTCGATTGAGGCTGGCGCTTTCTCTAGGTTTTTGGGGACTAAGCGTGGTGATTCAGAACGTGGACTCTGGAGCCAGACTCTGTCACATGGGTCCTGGCTCTGCCACCTACGGGCTGTGTGAACTTGGGCAAGTTACTGTACCATTCTGTGTGTCAGTTTCCTGATCTGTAAAACGGGGATGATTATCATACACACTCCATAGGTGAGTGTAAAGGTGAGAGGATATTTCATATCCGTAAAGTACTTAGAGCAGTGTCTGGCCTTTAGCAGGCGTTAGTAGTGGTTGATTAAAGAAATGGCTAAATGCATACCTAACTATTCAAGGCTTGGAGGCTGTCCCTGGTGAAACGTGTGAACTTGAATGGATTACACCCAACTTTGTTTTGTTTCCTTTCCGGCTTGCAGTTGCTACTGACCGCATCTGCAGCACTGTGGAATTAGAAATAATCTGCCTCGACTTGGCTGCTCTTGGTCAAACAATCTAATGCTGTCCAAATTATCCCAGGGAAATAAAAGCCTTTCAGTAGCATAGTAGGGTTAGGCTTATTTAATATGTATTGTTTATATTGGTTTGTTTAGTGTTTGTTGGTAACTTTGTGTTCTTTCTTTTTTTTTTTTTTTTGGCAAAGCTGCTCGGTTAAAAAAAGCAGATTAGCTAGGAAATGGTTCAGACCCAGAGAAAAGTAGAGAGTCGTGTAAGCAGAGCACGCCTTTCCTTGACTCTCTGTCGAGAGCTTTTGTGATTCCAGCTGCTCTCTGCCTCAGACACGGTGCCCTCTGCGTGTGCAGTCATCTAAACAGTTCAGGTCTGGGACCGTGGAGAATCCAAGGCGGTATAGTCATGCTTTGCTTAACAGTGGGGATGAGTTCTGAGGAGTGTGTCATGGTCAGGCAATCTCGAGACTGTGCAAACACCACGGAGTTCCTAAACCTGGATGGCAGAGCCTCCTACACACCTAGGCCATATGGGACTAATCTGATGGGACCCCCGTTGTTGACTGAAACGTCCCGATGTAGGCATGACTGGACTTCCCAACTCCAAGGGCACGGAAGTGTAGCCTGTGGGGCTTTGGAAAAGAACAGAGACGCTCAAGGCCTACTCTGGACCCACTGACTCAGAATCTACTGGGATAGGTCCCGGCTTTAAAGACCAGACGTAGTCCTCCTCTGCAGACATCTCATCAACGGTTTTTCACGCTGGGTTTTCCCTCATCTGAGAAAACAGGCCAAGAGATTGTGAGGATCCATAATTAGTGTTTTAAGACATTTGGCAGGACTCAGTGTTTTTCACGTTCTGTGATACTGGGATCTGCATCTGCGCTGTAATGTGTTAAACCTTGAAATCTTGTCCAAAAGTCATGTCATGACCTAGAGAATCCTTCTGTGAATTCCAGGCAGATTGCCATCTTTCTGCTTCCGCCTCCTCACCTTGACAATGGGGAGAATAACGGTAACCTGCCTTTTGGATGTGAGGATTAAATGAGACAGTTGGTGCAAAGCAGTCGGCACAGGATCTGGCACAAAGTGAAGCCTTCAAGAAATTATGATTGCAGTAGTTTTGATTTCCCTCCAGTCGGAATACAGTTTAGTTGAAGTTAGTAGCTGTGCCACAGCTGTGTCTCAGGCTGGTGTCTGCCGCCCTGAGCTAAGCCATAAAAATCCCTGGAATAACTTTTCAAAAGCCTGTTAGCCTCTTGAGGCTCCTACACTTTTTTATTTTATTTTATTTTATTTTATTTTATTTTATTTTATTTTATTGCAGTAACAGTGGATCCTAAGATGATATAGCTTTCAGATGTACGTTGTAATATATTTTGAATTCTGTGTAGATTACATCGTGTTCACCACCCGAAAACTAATGATAGTCCGTCACCTCACATGTGAGCCTCATCACCCCTTTGGCTCTCTCCCCTCCCCCCTCCCCCTATGGTAACCACCAATGCAATCTCCTTTGCTCTGTGTGCGTTTGTCGTTGTTTTTATCTTCTCCTTATGAGTGAGATCACACGGTGTTTGACTTTGTCCCTCTGATTTATTTCACTTCACATAATACCCTCAAGGTCCATCGACGTTGTCACAAATGGGCGGATCTCATCATTTCTTAGGGCCGAGTGGCATTCCATTGTGTATACATACCACATCTTCTTTATCCATTCTTCCCTTGATGGGCACCTAGGTTGCTTCCAAGTTTTGGCTGTTGTGAATAATGCTGCAGTGAGCCTAGGGGTGCATGTGTCCCTCTGCATTGGTGTTTTCAAGTTCTTTGGATGAATAGCCAGCAGTGGGCTAGCTGGATCATACATATGGTAGATGTGTTCTTAGTTTTCTGAGGATACTCCATCCTGCTTTCCGTAGTGGCTGCACCAGTCTGCCCTCCCACCAGCAGTGCAGGAGAGTTCCCTTCTCTGCACATCCTCTCCGACACTTGTCTCTTGTCTTGTTAATTAGAGCCATTCTGAGCAGAGTAAGGGGACATCTCCTTGTAGTTGTGATTTGCATTTCTCTGATCGCTAAGGATGTTGAGTCCCTTTCCATATGCCTGTTGGCCATCCGTATACCTTCTTTGGAGAAATCACTGCTCAGATCTTTTGCCCGCCTTTTCAATTGGGTTGTTGATGTTTTTTGCTGTTGAGATGTATGAGTTCTTTCTGTGTTTTGGATATTAACCCCTTATCCGATATACGGTTTGCAAGAATCTTCTCCCAGTTGTTAGGTTGTGTTTTGGTTTTGTGGATGGTTTCCTTTGCGGTGCAGAGGATGTTTTTTGACTTTGATGTAGTCCCGTTTGTTCATTTTGTATTTTGTTTCCCTTGCCCAGTCAGACGTGGTACTTGAAAATAGGCTGCTAAGACTGATGTCAAAGAGCACACTGCCTATGTTTGCTTGTAGACGTTGCATGGTTTCGGGTGTGACATTCAAGTGAAAGCCGAGGGAGGAGGCTGCAGTTCCCGAGAGCGAGCGTAGCGGGGCCCCTGCGTCCCTGTCAGCGCACCTTCCCGCTCCGCGAAGGTCCCAAGCATGTGGGCGGGGCCGCAGGAGTTCTCCCAGGAGGGTGTCCCCGTCGCTGTCCGCAGTCCACCGCCGGAGGGGGGGGGGGCGGGGCAACGGCCGGGCAGCGTCTGGGCGGCGGCGCGCGCGCGCGCGCGCGCGAGGAGAGGAGAGGAGCGCGCGGCTGCTGGGCCGCCGTCCTGGGAGGCGTGGGAGGCGTCGGCGAGCCGCGCCTGCCTGCCCAGAGCCGAGCCCGGCGGAGTCCGGCCGCGCTGTGCTGCTCTCTCCCGGGCCGGGCTCGTCCGTTCCCCCGGCGTCCGTGGACGGCGCTCCGCGTCCCCGCTGGGCACAGCAGCCCGGGCCGTGCACAGCCACGGCCGCTAGCCTGAGGAGGCCGTCCTTCAGCTCCCGCTCTTCCTGCTCGCCGGACACGGACGACCAGGGCGCCTGCGAAGAGGATTCCATCTGAGAGAGGTACCTGGGGGGCGTGGGCCTGGGGGCTGGTGGGAGGCGAGCGTGTCCCTGAGGAATAGGCTTGTGCGCCGAGAGGTGCCCGTCAGGTCGCGGGACAGCTGTGCGGCGCGGGGAGCGAGGGGGTCTCTTCGTGCGCTTGAGGCGTTCGTGGAACGGGCGGTGTGTGCCGGGCACCTGCCCAGGGGCCAGCCTGGGCATGCGGTGCCCGGGAGTCGGGCGCTGAAGCGCCAGCCGTGGTCTTGGCTTCTTGGAAGGACAGACGCGAAGTCGATAAGGACACTGGTCTCGAGGCGTTCTGAGGAGTGCGGGTCTCCCTCTTTTCGAGGCTACGTTCCGTTGGGGTTTTCACGAAGCCTGTTGTGGGCCTGAAGCTCAGGCCGGTTCAGGGGCAGTGGCCTGTCGAGGGCCACGTAAGATTTGTGTGCAGAGCCAGTGCTTTCCAAAGCCCTTGACTGTGCAGAAGTCTACCTGTTAGGGGTGCAGTGGGGGCTGTCCGGGGAGCGTTGTGAGCAGAGGTATGTGCCCCACACTTGAAAGCATGGAAGAGAAAGCGTGAGGCTGGAGGGTGCTCCGTTCGTTCCCTCCTTGCACAGAAAGTCTGGAGAGTTGACTTTGGGACAAGTCCTTCCTTTCCTCTGGTCGGTGCGTGTTCAGTGGTCTGGACACTTGGTGAGCAAGACTGACAGGCTGTTTGACGTACTGGCCCTCACAGCCTGGTTGGAAAGGACAGACAGGCAGCCACCAATTACCTAGGAGATACGTAAAAGCAATTTTGTGTTGAGTGTTGAGAAAGACGGCATTTCCTGTTAGACTTGGTGACTTAGGCAGTGATGTTGAAGCTGAGAGCAGATGCCTAAAAGAAAAGGAGGACCTGGGCGGGAGAGTGTTGGGACAGGGCAAGGGAGGAGTAGGGCCTGTCAGAGGAGCTGAAAGCATGCCCTGGAGACTGGGGCCGCCGCGTAGGGACTGTAGGGTGGGGAAAAGAAAACTTTTCGATTGAGGCTGGCGCTTTCTCTAGGTTTTTGGGGACTAAGCGTGGTGATTCAGAACGTGGACTCTGGAGCCAGACTCTGTCACATGGGTCCTGGCTCTGCCACCTACGGGCTGTGTGAACTCGGGCAAGTTACTGTACCATTCTGTGTGTCAGTTTCCTGATCTGTAAAACGGGGATGATTATCATACACACTCCATAGGTGAGTGTAAAGGTGAGAGGATATTTCATATCCGTAAAGTACTTAGAGCAGTGTCTGGCCTTTAGCAGGCGTTAGTAGTGGTTGATTAAAGAAATGGCTAAATGCATACCTAACTATTCAAGGCTTGGAGGCTGTCCCTGGTGAAACGTGTGAACTTGAATGGATTACACCCAACTTTGTTTTGTTTTGTTTCCTTTCCGGCTTGCAGTTGCTACTGACCGCATCTGCAGCACTGTGGAATTAGAAATAATCTCCCTGGACTTGGCTGCTCTTGGTAAAACAATCTAATGCTGTCCAAATTATCCCAGGGAAATAAAAGCCTTTTCAGTAGCATAGTAGGGTTAGGCTTATTTAATATGTATTGTTTATATTGGTTTGTTTAGTGTTTGTTGGTAACTTTGTGTTTTTTCTTTCTTTTTTTTTTGGCAAAGCTGCTCGGTTAAAAAAAGCAGATTAGCTAGGAAATGGTTCAGACCCAGAGAAAAGTAGAGAGTCGTGTAAGCAGAGCACGCCTTTCCTTGACTCTCTGTCGAGAGCTTTTGTGATTCCAGCTGCTCTCTGCCTCAGACACGGTGCCCTCTGCGTGTGCAGTCATCTAAACAGTTCAGGTCTGGGACCGTGGAGAATCCAAGGCGGTATAGTCATGCTTTGCTTAACAGTGGGGATGAGTTCTGAGGAGTGTGTCATGGTCAGGCAATCTCGAGACTGTGCAAACACCACGGAGTTCCTAAACCTGGATGGCAGAGCCTCCTACACACCTAGGCCATATGGGACTAATCTGATGGGACCCCCGTTGTTGACTGAAACGTCCCGATGTAGGGCATGACTGTACTTCCCAACTCCAAGGGCACGGAAGTGTAGCCTGTGGGGCTTTGGAAAAGAACAGAGACGCTCAAGGCCTACTCTGGACCCACTGACTCAGAATCTACTGGGATAGGTCCCGGCTTTAAAGACCAGACGTAGTCCTCCTCTGCAGACATCTCATCAACGGTTTTTCACGCTGGGTTTTCCCTCATCTGAGAAAACAGGCCAAGAGATTGTGAGGATCCATAATTAGTGTTTTAAGACATTTGGCAGGACTCAGTGTTTTTCACGTTCTGTGATACTGGGATCTGCATCTGCGCTGTAATGTGTTAAACCTTGAAATCTTGTCCAAAAGTCATGTCATGACCTAGAGAATCCTTCTGTGAATTCCAGGCAGATTGCCATCTTTCTGCTTCCGCCTCCTCACCTTGACAATGGGGAGAATAACGGTAACCTGCCTTTTGGATGTGAGGATTAAATGAGACAGTTGGTGCAAAGCAGTCGGCACAGGATCTGGCACAAAGTGAAGCCTTCAATCAATTATGATTGCAGTAGTTTTGATTTCCCTCCAGTCGGAATACAGTTTAGTTGAAGTTAGTAGCTGTGCCACAGCTGTGTCTCAGGCTGGTGTCTGCCGCCCTGAGCTAAGCCATAAAAATCCCTGGAATAACTTTTCAAAAGCCTGTTAGCCTCTTGAGGCTCCTACACTTTTTTATTTTATTTTATTTTATTTTATTTTATTTTATTTTATTTTATTTTATTTTATTTTATTGCAGTAACAGTGGATCCTAAGATGATATAGCTTTCAGATGTACGTTGTAATATATTTTGAATTCTGTGTAGATTACATCGTGTTCACCACCCGAAAACTAATGATAGTCCGTCACCTCACATGTGAGCCTCATCACCCCTTTGGCTCTCTCCCCTCCCCCCTCCCCCTATGGTAACCACCAATGCAATCTCCTTTGCTCTGTGTGCGTTTGTCGTTGTTTTTATCTTCTCCTTATGAGTGAGATCACACGGTGTTTGACTTTGTCCCTCTGATTTATTTCACTTCACATAATACCCTCAAGGTCCATCGACGTTGTCACAAATGGGCGGATCTCATCATTTCTTAGGGCCGAGTGGCATTCCATTGTGTATACATACCACATCTTCTTTATCCATTCTTCCCTTGATGGGCACCTAGGTTGCTTCCAAGTTTTGGCTGTTGTGAATAATGCTGCAGTGAGCCTAGGGGTGCATGTGTCCCTCTGCATTGGTGTTTTCAAGTTCTTTGGATGAATAGCCAGCAGTGGGCTAGCTGGATCATACATATGGTAGATGTGTTCTTAGTTTTCTGAGGATACTCCATCCTGCTTTCCGTAGTGGCTGCACCAGTCTGCCCTCCCACCAGCAGTGCAGGAGAGTTCCCTTCTCTGCACATCCTCTCCGACACTTGTCTCTTGTCTTGTTAATTAGAGCCATTCTGAGCAGAGTAAGGGGACATCTCCTTGTAGTTGTGATTTGCATTTCTCTGATCGCTAAGGATGTTGAGTCCCTTTCCATATGCCTGTTGGCCATCCGTATACCTTCTTTGGAGAAATCACTGCTCAGATCTTTTGCCCGCCTTTTCAATTGGGTTGTTGATGTTTTTTGCTGTTGAGATGTATGAGTTCTTTCTGTGTTTTGGATATTAACCCCTTATCCGATATACGGTTTGCAAGAATCTTCTCCCAGTTGTTAGGTTGTGTTTTGGTTTTGTGGATGGTTTCCTTTGCGGTGCAGAGGATGTTTTTTGACTTTGATGTAGTCCCGTTTGTTCATTTTGTATTTTGTTTCCCTTGCCCAGTCAGACGTGGTACTTGAAAATAGGCTGCTAAGACTGATGTCAAAGAGCACACTGCCTATGTTTGCTTGTAGACGTTGCATGGTTTCGGGTGTGACATTCAAGTGAAAGCCGAGGGAGGAGGCTGCAGTTCCCCGAGAGCGAGCGTAGCGGGGACCCTGCGTCCCTGTCAGCGCACCTTCCCGCTCCGCGAAGGTCCCAAGCATGTGGGCGGGGCCGCAGGAGTTCTCCCAGGAGGGTGTCCCCGTCGCTGTCCGCAGTCCACCGCCGGAGGGGGGGGGGGCGGGGCAACGGCCGGGCAGCGTCTGGGCGGCGGCGCGCGCGCGCGCGCGAGGAGAGGAGAGGAGCGCGCGGCTGCTGGGCCGCCGTCCTGGGAGGCGTGGGAGGCGTCGGCGAGCCGCGCCTGCCTGCCCAGAGCCGAGCCCGGCGGAGTCCGGCCGCGCTGTGCTGCTCTCTCCCGGGCCGGGCTCGTCCGTTCCCCCGGCGTCCGTGGACGGCGCTCCGCGTCCCCGCTGGGCACAGCAGCCCGGGCCGTGCACAGCCACGGCCGCTAGCCTGAGGAGGCCGTCCTTCAGCTCCCGCTCTTCCTGCTCGCCGGACACGGACGACCAGGGCGCCTGCGAAGAGGATTCCATCTGAGAGAGGTACCTGGGGGGCGTGGGCCTGGGGGCTGGTGGGAGGCGAGCGTGTCCCTGAGGAATAGGCTTGTGCGCCGAGAGGTGCCCGTCAGGTCGCGGGACAGCTGTGCGGCGCGGGGAGCGAGGGGGTCTCTTCGTGCGCTTGAGGCGTTCGTGGAACGGGCGGTGTGTGCCGGGCACCTGCCCAGGGGCCAGCCTGGGCATGCGGTGCCCGGGAGTCGGGCGCTGAAGCGCCAGCCGTGGTCTTGGCTTCTTGGAAGGACAGACGCGAAGTCGATAAGGACACTGGTCTCGAGGCGTTCTGAGGAGTGCGGGTCTCCCTCTTTTCGAGGCTACGTTCCGTTGGGGTTTTCACGAAGCCTGTTGTGGGCCTGAAGCTCAGGCCGGTTCAGGGGCAGTGGCCTGTCGAGGGCCACGTAAGATTTGTGTGCAGAGCCAGTGCTTTCCAAAGCCCTTGACTGTGCAGAAGTCTACCTGTTAGGGGTGCAGTGGGGGCTGTCCGGGGAGCGTTGTGAGCAGAGGTATGTGCCCCACACTTGAAAGCATGGAAGAGAAAGCGTGAGGCTGGAGGGTGCTCCGTTCGTTCCCTCCTTGCACAGAAAGTCTGGAGAGTTGACTTTGGGACAAGTCCTTCCTTTCCTCTGGTCGGTGCGTGTTCAGTGGTCTGGACACTTGGTGAGCAAGACTGACAGGCTGTTTGACGTACTGGCCCTCACAGCCTGGTTGGAAAGGACAGACAGGCAGCCACCAATTACCTAGGAGATACGTAAAAGCAATTTTGTGTTGAGTGTTGAGAAAGACGGCATTTCCTGTTAGACTTGGTGACTTAGGCAGTGATGTTGAAGCTGAGAGCAGATGCCTAAAAGAAAAGGAGGACCTGGGCGGGAGAGTGTTGGGACAGGGCAAGGGAGGAGTAGGGCCTGTCAGAGGAGCTGAAAGCATGCCCTGGAGACTGGGGCCGCCGCGTAGGGACTGTAGGGTGGGGAAAAGAAAACTTTTCGATTGAGGCTGGCGCTTTCTCTAGGTTTTTGGGGACTAAGCGTGGTGATTCAGAACGTGGACTCTGGAGCCAGACTCTGTCACATGGGTCCTGGCTCTGCCACCTACGGGCTGTGTGAACTCGGGCAAGTTACTGTACCATTCTGTGTGTCAGTTTCCTGATCTGTAAAACGGGGATGATTATCATACACACTCCATAGGTGAGTGTAAAGGTGAGAGGATATTTCATATCCGTAAAGTACTTAGAGCAGTGTCTGGCCTTTAGCAGGCGTTAGTAGTGGTTGATTAAAGAAATGGCTAAATGCATACCTAACTATTCAAGGCTTGGAGGCTGTCCCTGGTGAAACGTGTGAACTTGAATGGATTACACCCAACTTTGTTTTGTTTTGTTTCCTTTCCGGCTTGCAGTTGCTACTGACCGCATCTGCAGCACTGTGGAATTAGAAATAATCTCCCTGGACTTGGCTGCTCTTGGTAAAACAATCTAATGCTGTCCAAATTATCCCAGGGAAATAAAAGCCTTTTCAGTAGCATAGTAGGGTTAGGCTTATTTAATATGTATTGTTTATATTGGTTTGTTTAGTGTTTGTTGGTAACTTTGTGTTTTTTCTTTCTTTTTTTTTTTGGCAAAGCTGCTCGGTTAAAAAAAGCAGATTAGCTAGGAAATGGTTCAGACCCAGAGAAAAGTAGAGAGTCGTGTAAGCAGAGCACGCCTTTCCTTGACTCTCTGTCGAGAGCTTTTGTGATTCCAGCTGCTCTCTGCCTCAGACACGGTGCCCTCTGCGTGTGCAGTCATCTAAACAGTTCAGGTCTGGGACCGTGGAGAATCCAAGGCGGTATAGTCATGCTTTGCTTAACAGTGGGGATGAGTTCTGAGGAGTGTGTCATGGTCAGGCAATCTCGAGACTGTGCAAACACCACGGAGTTCCTAAACCTGGATGGCAGAGCCTCCTACACACCTAGGCCATATGGGACTAATCTGATGGGACCCCCGTTGTTGACTGAAACGTCCCGATGTAGGGCATGACTGGACTTCCCAACTCCAAGGGCACGGAAGTGTAGCCTGTGGGGCTTTGGAAAAGAACAGAGACGCTCAAGGCCTACTCTGGACCCACTGACTCAGAATCTACTGGGATAGGTCCCGGCTTTAAAGACCAGACGTAGTCCTCCTCTGCAGACATCTCATCAACGGTTTTTCACGCTGGGTTTTCCCTCATCTGAGAAAACAGGCCAAGAGATTGTGAGGATCCATAATTAGTGTTTTAAGACATTTGGCAGGACTCAGTGTTTTTCACGTTCTGTGATACTGGGATCTGCATCTGCGCTGTAATGTGTTAAACCTTGAAATCTTGTCCAAAAGTCATGTCATGACCTAGAGAATCCTTCTGTGAATTCCAGGCAGATTGCCATCTTTCTGCTTCCGCCTCCTCACCTTGACAATGGGGAGAATAACGGTAACCTGCCTTTTGGATGTGAGGATTAAATGAGACAGTTGGTGCAAAGCAGTCGGCACAGGATCTGGCACAAAGTGAAGCCTTCAATCAATTATGATTGCAGTAGTTTTGATTTCCCTCCAGTCGGAATACAGTTTAGTTGAAGTTAGTAGCTGTGCCACAGCTGTGTCTCAGGCTGGTGTCTGCCGCCCTGAGCTAAGCCATAAAAATCCCTGGAATAACTTTTCAAAAGCCTGTTAGCCTCTTGAGGCTCCTACACTTTTTTATTTTATTTTATTTTATTTTATTTTATTTTATTTTATTGCAGTAACAGTGGATCCTAAGATGATATAGCTTTCAGATGTACGTTGTAATATATTTTGAATTCTGTGTAGATTACATCGTGTTCACCACCCGAAAACTAATGATAGTCCGTCACCTCACATGTGAGCCTCATCACCCCTTTGGCTCTCTCCCCTCCCCCCCTCCCCCTATGGTAACCACCAATGCAATCTCCTTTGCTCTGTGTGCGTTTGTCGTTGTTTTTATCTTCTCCTTATGAGTGAGATCACACGGTGTTTGACTTTGTCCCTCTGATTTATTTCACTTCACATAATACCCTCAAGGTCCATCGACGTTGTCACAAATGGGCGGATCTCATCATTTCTTAGGGCCGAGTGGCATTCCATTGTGTATACATACCACATCTTCTTTATCCATTCTTCCCTTGATGGGCACCTAGGTTGCTTCCAAGTTTTGGCTGTTGTGAATAATGCTGCAGTGAGCCTAGGGGTGCATGTGTCCCTCTGCATTGGTGTTTTCAAGTTCTTTGGATGAATAGCCAGCAGTGGGCTAGCTGGATCATACATATGGTAGATGTGTTCTTAGTTTTCTGAGGATACTCCATCCTGCTTTCCGTAGTGGCTGCACCAGTCTGCCCTCCCACCAGCAGTGCAGGAGAGTTCCCTTCTCTGCACATCCTCTCCGACACTTGTCTCTTGTCTTGTTAATTAGAGCCATTCTGACCAGAGTAAGGGGACATCTCCTTGTAGTTGTGATTTGCATTTCTCTGATCGCTAAGGATGTTGAGTCCCTTTCCATATGCCTGTTGGCCATCCGTATACCTTCTTTGGAGAAATCACTGCTCAGATCTTTTGCCCGCCTTTTCAATTGGGTTGTTGATGTTTTTTGCTGTTGAGATGTATGAGTTCTTTCTGTGTTTTGGATATTAACCCCTTATCCGATATACGGTTTGCAAGAATCTTCTCCCAGTTGTTAGGTTGTGTTTTGGTTTTGTGGATGGTTTCCTTTGCGGTGCAGAGGATGTTTTTTGACTTTGATGTAGTCCCGTTTGTTCATTTTGTATTTTGTTTCCCTTGCCCAGTCAGACGTGGTACTTGAAAATAGGCTGCTAAGACTGATGTCAAAGAGCACACTGCCTATGTTTGCTTGTAGACGTTGCATGGTTTCGGGTGTGACATTCAAGTGAAAGCCGAGGGAGGAGGCTGCAGTTCCCCGAGAGCGAGCGTAGCGGGGCCCCTGCGTCCCTGTCAGCGCACCTTCCCGCTCCGCGAAGGTCCCAAGCATGTGGGCGGGGCCGCAGGAGTTCTCCCAGGAGGGTGTCCCCGTCGCTGTCCGCAGTCCACCGCCGGAGGGGGGGGGGCGGGGCAACGGCCGGGCAGCGTCTGGGCGGCGGCGCGCGCGCGCGCGCGCGAGGAGAGGAGAGGAGCGCGCGGCTGCTGGGCCGCCGTCCTGGGAGGCGTGGGAGGCGTCGGCGAGCCGCGCCTGCCTGCCCAGAGCCGAGCCCGGCGGAGTCCGGCCGCGCTGTGCTGCTCTCTCCCGGGCCGGGCTCGTCCGTTCCCCCGGCGTCCGTGGACGGCGCTCCGCGTCCCCGCTGGGCACAGCAGCCCGGGCCGTGCACAGCCACGGCCGCTAGCCTGAGGAGGCCGTCCTTCAGCTCCCGCTCTTCCTGCTCGCCGGACACGGACGACCAGGGCGCCTGCGAAGAGGATTCCATCTGAGAGAGGTACCTGGGGGGCGTGGGCCTGGGGGCTGGTGGGAGGCGAGCGTGTCCCTGAGGAATAGGCTTGTGCGCCGAGAGGTGCCCGTCAGGTCGCGGGACAGCTGTGCGGCGCGGGGAGCGAGGGGGTCTCTTCGTGCGCTTGAGGCGTTCGTGGAACGGGCGGTGTGTGCCGGGCACCTGCCCAGGGGCCAGCCTGGGCATGCGGTGCCCGGGAGTCGGGCGCTGAAGCGCCAGCCGTGGTCTTGGCTTCTTGGAAGGACAGACGCGAAGTCGATAAGGACACTGGTCTCGAGGCGTTCTGAGGAGTGCGGGTCTCCCTCTTTTCGAGGCTACGTTCCGTTGGGGTTTTCACGAAGCCTGTTGTGGGCCTGAAGCTCAGGCCGGTTCAGGGGCAGTGGCCTGTCGAGGGCCACGTAAGATTTGTGTGCAGAGCCAGTGCTTTCCAAAGCCCTTGACTGTGCAGAAGTCTACCTGTTAGGGGTGCAGTGGGGGCTGTCCGGGGAGCGTTGTGAGCAGAGGTATGTGCCCCACACTTGAAAGCATGGAAGAGAAAGCGTGAGGCTGGAGGGTGCTCCGTTCGTTCCCTCCTTGCACAGAAAGTCTGGAGAGTTGACTTTGGGACAAGTCCTTCCTTTCCTCTGGTCGGTGCGTGTTCAGTGGTCTGGACACTTGGTGAGCAAGACTGACAGGCTGTTTGACGTACTGGCCCTCACAGCCTGGTTGGAAAGGACAGACAGGCAGCCACCAATTACCTAGGAGATACGTAAAAGCAATTTTGTGTTGAGTGTTGAGAAAGACGGCATTTCCTGTTAGACTTGGTGACTTAGGCAGTGATGTTGAAGCTGAGAGCAGATGCCTAAAAGAAAAGGAGGACCTGTGCGGGAGAGTGTTGGGACAGGGCAAGGGAGGAGTAGGGCCTGTCAGAGGAGCTGAAAGCATGCCCTGGAGACTGGGGCCGCCGCGTAGGGACTGTAGGGTGGGGAAAAGAAAACTTTTCGATTGAGGCTGGCGCTTTCTCTAGGTTTTTGGGGACTAAGCGTGGTGATTCAGAACGTGGACTCTGGAGCCAGACTCTGTCACATGGGTCCTGGCTCTGCCACCTACGGGCTGTGTGAACTTGGGCAAGTTACTGTACCATTCTGTGTGTCAGTTTCCTGATCTGTAAAACGGGGATGATTATCATACACACTCCATAGGTGAGTGTAAAGGTGAGAGGATATTTCATATCCGTAAAGTACTTAGAGCAGTGTCTGGCCTTTAGCAGGCGTTAGTAGTGGTTGATTAAAGAAATGGCTAAATGCATACCTAACTATTCAAGGCTTGGAGGCTGTCCCTGGTGAAACGTGTGAACTTGAATGGATTACACCCAACTTTGTTTTGTTTCCTTTCCGGCTTGCAGTTGCTACTGACCGCATCTGCAGCACTGTGGAATTAGAAATAATCTGCCTCGACTTGGCTGCTCTTGGTCAAACAATCTAATGCTGTCCAAATTATCCCAGGGAAATAAAAGCCTTTTCAGTAGCATAGTAGGGTTAGGCTTATTTAATATGTATTGTTTATATTGGTTTGTTTAGTGTTTGTTGGTAACTTTGTGTTCTTTCTTTTTTTTTTTTTTTTGGCAAAGCTGCTCGGTTAAAAAAAGCAGATTAGCTAGGAAATGGTTCAGACCCAGAGAAAAGTAGAGAGTCGTGTAAGCAGAGCACGCCTTTCCTTGACTCTCTGTCGAGAGCTTTTGTGATTCCAGCTGCTCTCTGCCTCAGACACGGTGCCCTCTGCGTGTGCAGTCATCTAAACAGTTCAGGTCTGGGACCGTGGAGAATCCAAGGCGGTATAGTCATGCTTTGCTTAACAGTGGGGATGAGTTCTGAGGAGTGTGTCATGGTCAGGCAATCTCGAGACTGTGCAAACACCACGGAGTTCCTAAACCTGGATGGCAGAGCCTCCTACACACCTAGGCCATATGGGACTAATCTGATGGGACCCCCGTTGTTGACTGAAACGTCCCGATGTAGGGCATGACTGGACTTCCCAACTCCAAGGGCACGGAAGTGTAGCCTGTGGGGCTTTGGAAAAGAACAGAGACGCTCAAGGCCTACTCTGGACCCACTGACTCAGAATCTACTGGGATAGGTCCCGGCTTTAAAGACCAGACGTAGTCCTCCTCTGCAGACATCTCATCAACGGTTTTTCACGCTGGGTTTTCCCTCATCTGAGAAAACAGGCCAAGAGATTGTGAGGATCCATAATTAGTGTTTTAAGACATTTGGCAGGACTCAGTGTTTTTCACGTTCTGTGATACTGGGATCTGCATCTGCGCTGTAATGTGTTAAACCTTGAAATCTTGTCCAAAAGTCATGTCATGACCTAGAGAATCCTTCTGTGAATTCCAGGCAGATTGCCATCTTTCTGCTTCCGCCTCCTCACCTTGACAATGGGGAGAATAACGGTAACCTGCCTTTTGGATGTGAGGATTAAATGAGACAGTTGGTGCAAAGCAGTCGGCACAGGATCTGGCACAAAGTGAAGCCTTCAATCAATTATGATTGCAGTAGTTTTGATTTCCCTCCAGTCGGAATACAGTTTAGTTGAAGTTAGTAGCTGTGCCACAGCTGTGTCTCAGGCTGGTGTCTGCCGCCCTGAGCTAAGCCATAAAAATCCCTGGAATAACTTTTCAAAAGCCTGTTAGCCTCTTGAGGCTCCTACACATTTTTATTTTATTTTATTTTATTGCAGTAACAGTGGATCCTAAGATGATATGGCTTTCAGATGTACGTTGTAATATATTTTGAATTCTGTGTAGATTACATCGTGTTCACCACCCGAAAACTAATGATAGTCCGTCACCTCACATGTGAGCCTCATCACCCCTTTGGCTCTCTCCCCTCCCCCCTCCCCCTATGGTAACCACCAATGCAATCTCCTTTGCTCTGTGTGCGTTTGTCGTTGTTTTTATCTTCTCCTTATGAGTGAGATCACACGGTGTTTGACTTTGTCCCTCTGATTTATTTCACTTCACATAATACCCTCAAGGTCCATCGACGTTGTCACAAATGGGCGGATCTCATCATTTCTTAGGGCCGAGTGGCATTCCATTGTGTATACATACCACATCTTCTTTATCCATTCTTCCCTTGATGGGCACCTAGGTTGCTTCCAAGTTTTGGCTGTTGTGAATAATGCTGCAGTGAGCCTAGGGGTGCATGTGTCCCTCTGCATTGGTGTTTTCAAGTTCTTTGGATGAATAGCCAGCAGTGGGCTAGCTGGATCATACATATGGTAGATGTGTTCTTAGTTTTCTGAGGATACTCCATCCTGCTTTCCGTAGTGGCTGCACCAGTCTGCCCTCCCACCAGCAGTGCAGGAGAGTTCCCTTCTCTGCACATCCTCTCCGACACTTGTCTCTTGTCTTGTTAATTAGAGCCATTCTGACCAGAGTAAGGGGACATCTCCTTGTAGTTGTGATTTGCATTTCTCTGATCGCTAAGGATGTTGAGTCCCTTTCCATATGCCTGTTGGCCATCCGTATACCTTCTTTGGAGAAATCACTGCTCAGATCTTTTGCCCGCCTTTTCAATTGGGTTGTTGATGTTTTTTGCTGTTGAGATGTATGAGTTCTTTCTGTGTTTTGGATATTAACCCCTTATCCGATATACGGTTTGCAAGAATCTTCTCCCAGTTGTTAGGTTGTGTTTTGGTTTTGTGGATGGTTTCCTTTGCGGTGCAGAGGATGTTTTTTGACTTTGATGTAGTCCCGTTTGTTCATTTTGTATTTTGTTTCCCTTGCCCAGTCAGACGTGGTACTTGAAAATAGGCTGCTAAGACTGATGTCAAAGAGCACACTGCCTATGTTTGCTTGTAGACGTTGCATGGTTTCGGGTGTGACATTCAAGTGAAAGCCGAGCGAGGAGGCTGCAGTTCCCCGAGAGCGAGCGTAGCGGGGCCCCTGCGTCCCTGTCAGCGCACCTTCCCGCTCCGCGAAGGTCCCAAGCATGTGGGCGGGGCCGCAGGAGTTCTCCCAGGAGGGTGTCCCCGTCGCTGTCCGCAGTCCACCGCCGGAGGGGGGGGGGGGCGGGGCAACGGCCGGGCAGCGTCTGGGCGGCGGCGCGCGCGCGCGCGCGAGGAGAGGAGAGGAGCGCGCGGCTGCTGGGCCGCCGTCCTGGGAGGCGTGGGAGGCGTCGGCGAGCCGCGCCTGCCTGCCCAGAGCCGAGCCCGGCGGAGTCCGGCCGCGCTGTGCTGCTCTCTCCCGGGCCGGGCTCGTCCGTTCCCCCGGCGTCCGTGGACGGCGCTCCGCGTCCCCGCTGGGCACAGCAGCCCGGGCCGTGCACAGCCACGGCCGCTAGCCTGAGGAGGCCGTCCTTCAGCTCCCGCTCTTCCTGCTCGCCGGACACGGACGACCAGGGCGCCTGCGAAGAGGATTCCATCTGAGAGAGGTACCTGGGGGGCGTGGGCCTGGGGGCTGGTGGGAGGCGAGCGTGTCCCTGAGGAATAGGCTTGTGCGCCGAGAGGTGCCCGTCAGGTCGCGGGACAGCTGTGCGGCGCGGGGAGCGAGGGGGTCTCTTCGTGCGCTTGAGGCGTTCGTGGAACGGGCGGTGTGTGCCGGGCACCTGCCCAGGGGCCAGCCTGGGCATGCGGTGCCCGGGAGTCGGGCGCTGAAGCGCCAGCCGTGGTCTTGGCTTCTTGGAAGGACAGACGCGAAGTCGATAAGGACACTGGTCTCGAGGCGTTCTGAGGAGTGCGGGTCTCCCTCTTTTCGAGGCTACGTTCCGTTGGGGTTTTCACGAAGCCTGTTGTGGGCCTGAAGCTCAGGCCGGTTCAGGGGCAGTGGCCTGTCGAGGGCCACGTAAGATTTGTGTGCAGAGCCAGTGCTTTCCAAAGCCCTTGACTGTGCAGAAGTCTACCTGTTAGGGGTGCAGTGGGGGCTGTCCGGGGAGCGTTGTGAGCAGAGGTATGTGCCCCACACTTGAAAGCATGGAAGAGAAAGCGTGAGGCTGGAGGGTGCTCCGTTCGTTCCCTCCTTGCACAGAAAGTCTGGAGAGTTGACTTTGGGACAAGTCCTTCCTTTCCTCTGGTCGGTGCGTGTTCAGTGGTCTGGACACTTGGTGAGCAAGACTGACAGGCTGTTTGACGTACTGGCCCTCACAGCCTGGTTGGAAAGGACAGACAGGCAGCCACCAATTACCTAGGAGATACGTAAAAGCAATTTTGTGTTGAGTGTTGAGAAAGACGGCATTTCCTGTTAGACTTGGTGACTTAGGCAGTGATGTTGAAGCTGAGAGCAGATGCCTAAAAGAAAAGGAGGACCTGGGCGGGAGAGTGTTGGGACAGGGCAAGGGAGGAGTAGGGCCTGTCAGAGGAGCTGAAAGCATGCCCTGGAGACTGGGGCCGCCGCGTAGGGACTGTAGGGTGGGGAAAAGAAAACTTTTCGATTGAGGCTGGCGCTTTCTCTAGGTTTTTGGGGACTAAGCGTGGTGATTCAGAACGTGGACTCTGGAGCCAGACTCTGTCACATGGGTCCTGGCTCTGCCACCTACGGGCTGTGTGAACTCGGGCAAGTTACTGTACCATTCTGTGTGTCAGTTTCCTGATCTGTAAAACGGGGATGATTATCATACACACTCCATAGGTGAGTGTAAAGGTGAGAGGATATTTCATATCCGTAAAGTACTTAGAGCAGTGTCTGGCCTTTAGCAGGCGTTAGTAGTGGTTGATTAAAGAAATGGCTAAATGCATACCTAACTATTCAAGGCTTGGAGGCTGTCCCTGGTGAAACGTGTGAACTTGAATGGATTACACCCAACTTTGTTTTGTTTTGTTTCCTTTCCGGCTTGCAGTTGCTACTGACCGCATCTGCAGCACTGTGGAATTAGAAATAATCTCCCTGGACTTGGCTGCTCTTGGTAAAACAATCTAATGCTGTCCAAATTATCCCAGGGAAATAAAAGCCTTTTCAGTAGCATAGTAGGGTTAGGCTTATTTAATATGTATTGTTTATATTGGTTTGTTTAGTGTTTGTTGGTAACTTTGTGTTTTTTCTTTCTTTTTTTTTTTGGCAAAGCTGCTCGGTTAAAAAAAGCAGATTAGCTAGGAAATGGTTCAGACCCAGAGAAAAGTAGAGAGTCGTGTAAGCAGAGCACGCCTTTCCTTGACTCTCTGTCGAGAGCTTTTGTGATTCCAGCTGCTCTCTGCCTCAGACACGGTGCCCTCTGCGTGTGCAGTCATCTAAACAGTTCAGGTCTGGGACCGTGGAGAATCCAAGGCGGTATAGTCATGCTTTGCTTAACAGTGGGGATGAGTTCTGAGGAGTGTGTCATGGTCAGGCAATCTCGAGACTGTGCAAACACCACGGAGTTCCTAAACCTGGATGGCAGAGCCTCCTACACACCTAGGCCATATGGGACTAATCTGATGGGACCCCCGTTGTTGACTGAAACGTCCCGATGTAGGGCATGACTGTACTTCCCAACTCCAAGGGCACGG
Source organism: Equus caballus (assembly GCF_041296265.1). Taxonomy (NCBI): domain Eukaryota; kingdom Metazoa; phylum Chordata; class Mammalia; order Perissodactyla; family Equidae; genus Equus; species Equus caballus. Next base: position 20,814 of record NW_027222100.1, read on the forward strand.
AAGTGTAGCCTGTGGGGCTTTGGAAAAGAACAGAGACGCTCAAGGCCTACTCTGGACCCACTGACTCAGAATCTACTGGGATAGGTCCCGGCTTTAAAGACCAGACGTAGTCCTCCTCTGCAGACATCTCATCAACGGTTTTTCACGCTGGGTTTTCCCTCATCTGAGAAAACAGGCCAAGAGATTGTGAGGATCCATAATTAGTGTTTTAAGACATTTGGCAGGACTCAGTGTTTTTCACGTTCTGTGATACTGGGATCTGCATCTGCGCTGTAATGTGTTAAACCTTGAAATCTTGTCCAAAAGTCATGTCATGACCTAGAGAATCCTTCTGTGAATTCCAGGCAGATTGCCATCTTTCTGCTTCCGCCTCCTCACCTTGACAATGGGGAGAATAACGGTAACCTGCCTTTTGGATGTGAGGATTAAATGAGACAGTTGGTGCAAAGCAGTCGGCACAGGATCTGGCACAAAGTGAAGCCTTCAATCAATTATGATTGCAGTAGTTTTGATTTCCCTCCAGTCGGAATACAGTTTAGTTGAAGTTAGTAGCTGTGCCACAGCTGTGTCTCAGGCTGGTGTCTGCCGCCCTGAGCTAAGCCATAAAAATCCCTGGAATAACTTTTCAAAAGCCTGTTAGCCTCTTGAGGCTCCTACACTTTTTTATTTTATTTTATTTTATTTTATTTTATTGCAGTAACAGTGGATCCTAAGATGATATGGCTTTCAGATGTACGTTGTAATATATTTTGAATTCTGTGTAGATTACATCGTGTTCACCACCCGAAAACTAATGATAGTCCGTCACCTCACATGTGAGCCTCATCACCCCTTTGGCTCTCTCCCCTCCCCCCTCCCCCTATGGTAACCACCAATGCAATCTCCTTTGCTCTGTGTGCGTTTGTCGTTGTTTTTATCTTCTCCTTATGAGTGAGATCACACGGTGTTTGACTTTGTCCCTCTGATTTATTTCACTTCACATAATACCCTCAAGGTCCATCGACGTTGTCACAAATGGGCGGATCTCATCATTTCTTAGGGCCGAGTGGCATTCCATTGTGTATACATACCACATCTTCTTTATCCATTCTTCCCTTGATGGGCACCTAGGTTGCTTCCAAGTTTTGGCTGTTGTGAATAATGCTGCAGTGAGCCTAGGGGTGCATGTGTCCCTCTGCATTGGTGTTTTCAAGTTCTTTGGATGAATAGCCAGCAGTGGGCTAGCTGGATCATACATATGGTAGATGTGTTCTTAGTTTTCTGAGGATACTCCATCCTGCTTTCCGTAGTGGCTGCACCAGTCTGCCCTCCCACCAGCAGTGCAGGAGAGTTCCCTTCTCTGCACATCCTCTCCGACACTTGTCTCTTGTCTTGTTAATTAGAGCCATTCTGAGCAGAGTAAGGGGACATCTCCTTGTAGTTGTGATTTGCATTTCTCTGATCGCTAAGGATGTTGAGTCCCTTTCCATATGCCTGTTGGCCATCCGTATACCTTCTTTGGAGAAATCACTGCTCAGATCTTTTGCCCGCCTTTTCAATTGGGTTGTTGATGTTTTTTGCTGTTGAGATGTATGAGTTCTTTCTGTGTTTTGGATATTAACCCCTTATCCGATATACGGTTTGCAAGAATCTTCTCCCAGTTGTTAGGTTGTGTTTTGGTTTTGTGGATGGTTTCCTTTGCGGTGCAGAGGATGTTTTTTGACTTTGATGTAGTCCCGTTTGTTCATTTTGTATTTTGTTTCCCTTGCCCAGTCAGACGTGGTACTTGAAAATAGGCTGCTAAGACTGATGTCAAAGAGCACACTGCCTATGTTTGCTTGTAGACGTTGCATGGTTTCGGGTGTGACATTCAAGTGAAAGCCGAGGGAGGAGGCTGCAGTTCCCCGAGAGCGAGCGTAGCGGGGCCCCTGCGTCCCTGTCAGCGCACCTTCCCGCTCCGCGAAGGTCCCAAGCATGTGGGCGGGGCCGCAGGAGTTCTCCCAGGAGGGTGTCCCCGTCGCTGTCCGCAGTCCACCGCCGGAGGGGGGGGGGGCGGGGCAACGGCCGGGCAGCGTCTGGGCGGCGGCGCGCGCTGCGCGCGCTGCGCGAGGAGAGGAGAGGAGCGCGCGGCTGCTGGGCCGCCGTCCTGGGAGGCGTGGGAGGCGTCGGCGAGCCGCGCCTGCCTGCCCAGAGCCGAGCCCGGCGGAGTCCGGCCGCGCTGTGCTGCTCTCTCCCGGGCCGGGCTCGTCCGTTCCCCCGGCGTCCGTGGACGGCGCTCCGCGTCCCCGCTGGGCACAGCAGCCCGGGCCGTGCACAGCCACGGCCGCTAGCCTGAGGAGGCCGTCCTTCAGCTCCCGCTCTTCCTGCTCGCCGGACACGGACGACCAGGGCGCCTGCGAAGAGGATTCCATCTGAGAGAGGTACCTGGGGGGCGTGGGCCTGGGGGCTGGTGGGAGGCGAGCGTGTCCCTGAGGAATAGGCTTGTGCGCCGAGAGGTGCCCGTCAGGTCGCGGGACAGCTGTGCGGCGCGGGGAGCGAGGGGGTCTCTTCGTGCGCTTGAGGCGTTCGTGGAACGGGCGGTGTGTGCCGGGCACCTGCCCAGGGGCCAGCCTGGGCATGCGGTGCCCGGGAGTCGGGCGCTGAAGCGCCAGCCGTGGTCTTGGCTTCTTGGAAGGACAGACGCGAAGTCGATAAGGACACTGGTCTCGAGGCGTTCTGAGGAGTGCGGGTCTCCCTCTTTTCGAGGCTACGTTCCGTTGGGGTTTTCACGAAGCCTGTTGTGGGCCTGAAGCTCAGGCCGGTTCAGGGGCAGTGGCCTGTCGAGGGCCACGTAAGATTTGTGTGCAGAGCCAGTGCTTTCCAAAGCCCTTGACTGTGCAGAAGTCTACCTGTTAGGGGTGCAGTGGGGGCTGTCCGGGGAGCGTTGTGAGCAGAGGTATGTGCCCCACACTTGAAAGCATGGAAGAGAAAGCGTGAGGCTGGAGGGTGCTCCGTTCGTTCCCTCCTTGCACAGAAAGTCTGGAGAGTTGACTTTGGGACAAGTCCTTCCTTTCCTCTGGTCGGTGCGTGTTCAGTGGTCTGGACACTTGGTGAGCAAGACTGACAGGCTGTTTGACGTACTGGCCCTCACAGCCTGGTTGGAAAGGACAGACAGGCAGCCACCAATTACCTAGGAGATACGTAAAAGCAATTTTGTGTTGAGTGTTGAGAAAGACGGCATTTCCTGTTAGACTTGGTGACTTAGGCAGTGATGTTGAAGCTGAGAGCAGATGCCTAAAAGAAAAGGAGGACCTGGGCGGGAGAGTGTTGGGACAGGGCAAGGGAGGAGTAGG
>NW_027222101.1:0-16071 GCF_041296265.1 Equus caballus
GTGCAAAGCAGTCGGCACAGGATCTGGCACAAAGTGAAGCCTTCAAGAAATTATGATTGCAGTAGTTTTGATTTCCCTCCAGTCGGAATACAGTTTAGTTGAAGTTAGTAGCTGTGCCACAGCTGTGTCTCAGGCTGGTGTCTGCCGCCCTGAGCTAAGCCATAAAAATCCCTGGAATAACTTTTCAAAAGCCTGTTAGCCTCTTGAGGCTCCTACACTTTTTTATTTTATTTTATTTTATTTTATTTTATTTTATTTTATTTTATTGCAGTAACAGTGGATCCTAAGATGATATAGCTTTCAGATGTACGTTGTAATATATTTTGAATTCTGTGTAGATTACATCGTGTTCACCACCCGAAAACTAATGATAGTCCGTCACCTCACATGTGAGCCTCATCACCCCTTTGGCTCTCTCCCCTCCCCCCTCCCCCTATGGTAACCACCAATGCAATCTCCTTTGCTCTGTGTGCGTTTGTCGTTGTTTTTATCTTCTCCTTATGAGTGAGATCACACGGTGTTTGACTTTGTCCCTCTGATTTATTTCACTTCACATAATACCCTCAAGGTCCATCGACGTTGTCACAAATGGGCGGATCTCATCATTTCTTAGGGCCGAGTGGCATTCCATTGTGTATACATACCACATCTTCTTTATCCATTCTTCCCTTGATGGGCACCTAGGTTGCTTCCAAGTTTTGGCTGTTGTGAATAATGCTGCAGTGAGCCTAGGGGTGCATGTGTCCCTCTGCATTGGTGTTTTCAAGTTCTTTGGATGAATAGCCAGCAGTGGGCTAGCTGGATCATACATATGGTAGATGTGTTCTTAGTTTTCTGAGGATACTCCATCCTGCTTTCCGTAGTGGCTGCACCAGTCTGCCCTCCCACCAGCAGTGCAGGAGAGTTCCCTTCTCTGCACATCCTCTCCGACACTTGTCTCTTGTCTTGTTAATTAGAGCCATTCTGAGCAGAGTAAGGGGACATCTCCTTGTAGTTGTGATTTGCATTTCTCTGATCGCTAAGGATGTTGAGTCCCTTTCCATATGCCTGTTGGCCATCCGTATACCTTCTTTGGAGAAATCACTGCTCAGATCTTTTGCCCGCCTTTTCAATTGGGTTGTTGATGTTTTTTGCTGTTGAGATGTATGAGTTCTTTCTGTGTTTTGGATATTAACCCCTTATCCGATATACGGTTTGCAAGAATCTTCTCCCAGTTGTTAGGTTGTGTTTTGGTTTTGTGGATGGTTTCCTTTGCGGTGCAGAGGATGTTTTTTGACTTTGATGTAGTCCCGTTTGTTCATTTTGTATTTTGTTTCCCTTGCCCAGTCAGACGTGGTACTTGAAAATAGGCTGCTAAGACTGATGTCAAAGAGCACACTGCCTATGTTTGCTTGTAGACGTTGCATGGTTTCGGGTGTGACATTCAAGTGAAAGCCGAGGGAGGAGGCTGCAGTTCCCCGAGAGCGAGCGTAGCGGGGCCCCTGCGTCCCTGTCAGCGCACCTTCCCGCTCCGCGAAGGTCCCAAGCATGTGGGCGGGGCCGCAGGAGTTCTCCCAGGAGGGTGTCCCCGTCGCTGTCCGCAGTCCACCGCCGGAGGGGGGGGGGGCGGGGCAACGGCCGGGCAGCGTCTGGGCGGCGGCGCGCGCGCAGCGCGCGCGCGAGGAGAGGAGAGGAGCGCGCGGCTGCTGGGCCGCCGTCCTGGGAGGCGTGGGAGGCGTCGGCGAGCCGCGCCTGCCTGCCCAGAGCCGAGCCCGGCGGAGTCCGGCCGCGCTGTGCTGCTCTCTCCCCGGGCCGGGCTCGTCCGTTCCCCCGGCGTCCGTGGACGGCGCTCCGCGTCCCCGCTGGGCACAGCAGCCCGGGCCGTGCACAGCCACGGCCGCTAGCCTGAGGAGGCCGTCCTTCAGCTCCCGCTCTTCCTGCTCGCCGGACACGGACGACCAGGGCGCCTGCGAAGAGGATTCCATCTGAGAGAGGTACCTGGGGGGCGTGGGCCTGGGGGCTGGTGGGAGGCGAGCGTGTCCCTGAGGAATAGGCTTGTGCGCCGAGAGGTGCCCGTCAGGTCGCGGGACAGCTGTGCGCGCGGGGAGCGAGGGGGTCTCTTCGTGCGCTTGAGGCGTTCGTGGAACGGGCGGTGTGTGCCGGGCACCTGCCCAGGGGCCAGCCTGGGCATGCGGTGCCCGGGAGTCGGGCGCTGAAGCGCCAGCCGTGGTCTTGGCTTCTTGGAAGGACAGACGCGAAGTCGATAAGGACACTGGTCTCGAGGCGTTCTGAGGAGTGCGGGTCTCCCTCTTTTCGAGGCTACGTTCCGTTGGGGTTTTCACGAAGCCTGTTGTGGGCCTGAAGCTCAGGCCGGTTCAGGGGCAGTGGCCTGTCGAGGGCCACGTAAGATTTGTGTGCAGAGCCAGTGCTTTCCAAAGCCCTTGACTGTGCAGAAGTCTACCTGTTAGGGGTGCAGTGGGGGCTGTCCGGGGAGCGTTGTGAGCAGAGGTATGTGCCCCACACTTGAAAGCATGGAAGAGAAAGCGTGAGGCTGGAGGGTGCTCCGTTCGTTCCCTCCTTGCACAGAAAGTCTGGAGAGTTGACTTTGGGACAAGTCCTTCCTTTCCTCTGGTCGGTGCGTGTTCAGTGGTCTGGACACTTGGTGAGCAAGACTGACAGGCTGTTTGACGTACTGGCCCTCACAGCCTGGTTGGAAAGGACAGACAGGCAGCCACCAATTACCTAGGAGATACGTAAAAGCAATTTTGTGTTGAGTGTTGAGAAAGACGGCATTTCCTGTTAGACTTGGTGACTTAGGCAGTGATGTTGAAGCTGAGAGCAGATGCCTAAAAGAAAAGGAGGACCTGGGCGGGAGAGTGTTGGGACAGGGCAAGGGAGGAGTAGGGCCTGTCAGAGGAGCTGAAAGCATGCCCTGGAGACTGGGGCCGCCGCGTAGGGACTGTAGGGTGGGGAAAAGAAAACTTTTCGATTGAGGCTGGCGCTTTCTCTAGGTTTTTGGGGACTAAGCGTGGTGATTCAGAACGTGGACTCTGGAGCCAGACTCTGTCACATGGGTCCTGGCTCTGCCACCTACGGGCTGTGTGAACTCGGGCAAGTTACTGTACCATTCTGTGTGTCAGTTTCCTGATCTGTAAAACGGGGATGATTATCATACACACTCCATAGGTGAGTGTAAAGGTGAGAGGATATTTCATATCCGTAAAGTACTTAGAGCAGTGTCTGGCCTTTAGCAGGCGTTAGTAGTGGTTGATTAAAGAAATGGCTAAATGCATACCTAACTATTCAAGGCTTGGAGGCTGTCCCTGGTGAAACGTGTGAACTTGAATGGATTACACCCAACTTTGTTTTGTTTTGTTTCCTTTCGGCTTGCAGTTGCTACTGACCGCATCTGCAGCACTGTGGAATTAGAAATAATCTCCCTGGACTTGGCTGCTCTTGGTAAAACAATCTAATGCTGTCCAAATTATCCCAGGGAAATAAAAGCCTTTTCAGTAGCATAGTAGGGTTAGGCTTATTTAATATGTATTGTTTATATTGGTTTGTTTAGTGTTTGTTGGTAACTTTGTGTTTTTTCTTTCTTTTTTTTTTTGGCAAAGCTGCTCGGTTAAAAAAAGCAGATTAGCTAGGAAATGGTTCAGACCCAGAGAAAAGTAGAGAGTCGTGTAAGCAGAGCACGCCTTTCCTTGACTCTCTGTCGAGAGCTTTTGTGATTCCAGCTGCTCTCTGCCTCAGACACGGTGCCCTCTGCGTGTGCAGTCATCTAAACAGTTCAGGTCTGGGACCGTGGAGAATCCAAGGCGGTATAGTCATGCTTTGCTTAACAGTGGGGATGAGTTCTGAGGAGTGTGTCATGGTCAGGCAATCTCGAGACTGTGCAAACACCACGGAGTTCCTAAACCTGGATGGCAGAGCCTCCTACACACCTAGGCCATATGGGACTAATCTGATGGGACCCCCGTTGTTGACTGAAACGTCCCGATGTAGGGCATGACTGTACTTCCCAACTCCAAGGGCACGGAAGTGTAGCCTGTGGGGCTTTGGAAAAGAACAGAGACGCTCAAGGCCTACTCTGGACCCACTGACTCAGAATCTACTGGGATAGGTCCCGGCTTTAAAGACCAGACGTAGTCCTCCTCTGCAGACATCTCATCAACGGTTTTTCACGCTGGGTTTTCCCTCATCTGAGAAAACAGGCCAAGAGATTGTGAGGATCCATAATTAGTGTTTTAAGACATTTGGCAGGACTCAGTGTTTTTCACGTTCTGTGATACTGGGATCTGCATCTGCGCTGTAATGTGTTAAACCTTGAAATCTTGTCCAAAAGTCATGTCATGACCTAGAGAATCCTTCTGTGAATTCCAGGCAGATTGCCATCTTTCTGCTTCCGCCTCCTCACCTTGACAATGGGGAGAATAACGGTAACCTGCCTTTTGGATGTGAGGATTAAATGAGACAGTTGGTGCAAAGCAGTCGGCACAGGATCTGGCACAAAGTGAAGCCTTCAATCAATTATGATTGCAGTAGTTTTGATTTCCCTCCAGTCGGAATACAGTTTAGTTGAAGTTAGTAGCTGTGCCACAGCTGTGTCTCAGGCTGGTGTCTGCCGCCCTGAGCTAAGCCATAAAAATCCCTGGAATAACTTTTCAAAAGCCTGTTAGCCTCTTGAGGCTCCTACACTTTTTTATTTTATTTTATTTTATTTTATTTTATTTTATTTTATTTTATTTTATTTTATTTTATTGCAGTAACAGTGGATCCTAAGATGATATAGCTTTCAGATGTACGTTGTAATATATTTTGAATTCTGTGTAGATTACATCGTGTTCACCACCCGAAAACTAATGATAGTCCGTCACCTCACATGTGAGCCTCATCACCCCTTTGGCTCTCTCCCCTCCCCCCTCCCCCTATGGTAACCACCAATGCAATCTCCTTTGCTCTGTGTGCGTTTGTCGTTGTTTTTATCTTCTCCTTATGAGTGAGATCACACGGTGTTTGACTTTGTCCCTCTGATTTATTTCACTTCACATAATACCCTCAAGGTCCATCGACGTTGTCACAAATGGGCGGATCTCATCATTTCTTAGGGCCGAGTGGCATTCCATTGTGTATACATACCACATCTTCTTTATCCATTCTTCCCTTGATGGGCACCTAGGTTGCTTCCAAGTTTTGGCTGTTGTGAATAATGCTGCAGTGAGCCTAGGGGTGCATGTGTCCCTCTGCATTGGTGTTTTCAAGTTCTTTGGATGAATAGCCAGCAGTGGGCTAGCTGGATCATACATATGGTAGATGTGTTCTTAGTTTTCTGAGGATACTCCATCCTGCTTTCCGTAGTGGCTGCACCAGTCTGCCCTCCCACCAGCAGTGCAGGAGAGTTCCCTTCTCTGCACATCCTCTCCGACACTTGTCTCTTGTCTTGTTAATTAGAGCCATTCTGAGCAGAGTAAGGGGACATCTCCTTGTAGTTGTGATTTGCATTTCTCTGATCGCTAAGGATGTTGAGTCCCTTTCCATATGCCTGTTGGCCATCCGTATACCTTCTTTGGAGAAATCACTGCTCAGATCTTTTGCCCGCCTTTTCAATTGGGTTGTTGATGTTTTTTGCTGTTGAGATGTATGAGTTCTTTCTGTGTTTTGGATATTAACCCCTTATCCGATATACGGTTTGCAAGAATCTTCTCCCAGTTGTTAGGTTGTGTTTTGGTTTTGTGGATGGTTTCCTTTGCGGTGCAGAGGATGTTTTTTGACTTTGATGTAGTCCCGTTTGTTCATTTTGTATTTTGTTTCCCTTGCCCAGTCAGACGTGGTACTTGAAAATAGGCTGCTAAGACTGATGTCAAAGAGCACACTGCCTATGTTTGCTTGTAGACGTTGCATGGTTTCGGGTGTGACATTCAAGTGAAAGCCGAGGGAGGAGGCTGCAGTTCCCCGAGAGCGAGCGTAGCGGGGACCCTGCGTCCCTGTCAGCGCACCTTCCCGCTCCGCGAAGGTCCCAAGCATGTGGGCGGGGCCGCAGGAGTTCTCCCAGGAGGGTGTCCCCGTCGCTGTCCGCAGTCCACCGCCGGAGGGGGGGGGGGGCGGGGCAACGGCCGGGCAGCGTCTGGGCGGCGGCGCGCGCGCGCGCGCGAGGAGAGGAGAGGAGCGCGCGGCTGCTGGGCCGCCGTCCTGGGAGGCGTGGGAGGCGTCGGCGAGCCGCGCCTGCCTGCCCAGAGCCGAGCCCGGCGGAGTCCGGCCGCGCTGTGCTGCTCTCTCCCCGGGCCGGGCTCGTCCGTTCCCCCGGCGTCCGTGGACGGCGCTCCGCGTCCCCGCTGGGCACAGCAGCCCGGGCCGTGCACAGCCACGGCCGCTAGCCTGAGGAGGCCGTCCTTCAGCTCCCGCTCTTCCTGCTCGCCGGACACGGACGACCAGGGCGCCTGCGAAGAGGATTCCATCTGAGAGAGGTACCTGGGGGGCGTGGGCCTGGGGGCTGGTGGGAGGCGAGCGTGTCCCTGAGGAATAGGCTTGTGCGCCGAGAGGTGCCCGTCAGGTCGCGGGACAGCTGTGCGGCGCGGGGAGCGAGGGGGTCTCTTCGTGCGCTTGAGGCGTTCGTGGAACGGGCGGTGTGTGCCGGGCACCTGCCCAGGGGCCAGCCTGGGCATGCGGTGCCCGGGAGTCGGGCGCTGAAGCGCCAGCCGTGGTCTTGGCTTCTTGGAAGGACAGACGCGAAGTCGATAAGGACACTGGTCTCGAGGCGTTCTGAGGAGTGCGGGTCTCCCTCTTTTCGAGGCTACGTTCCGTTGGGGTTTTCACGAAGCCTGTTGTGGGCCTGAAGCTCAGGCCGGTTCAGGGGCAGTGGCCTGTCGAGGGCCACGTAAGATTTGTGTGCAGAGCCAGTGCTTTCCAAAGCCCTTGACTGTGCAGAAGTCTACCTGTTAGGGGTGCAGTGGGGGCTGTCCGGGGAGCGTTGTGAGCAGAGGTATGTGCCCCACACTTGAAAGCATGGAAGAGAAAGCGTGAGGCTGGAGGGTGCTCCGTTCGTTCCCTCCTTGCACAGAAAGTCTGGAGAGTTGACTTTGGGACAAGTCCTTCCTTTCCTCTGGTCGGTGCGTGTTCAGTGGTCTGGACACTTGGTGAGCAAGACTGACAGGCTGTTTGACGTACTGGCCCTCACAGCCTGGTTGGAAAGGACAGACAGGCAGCCACCAATTACCTAGGAGATACGTAAAAGCAATTTTGTGTTGAGTGTTGAGAAAGACGGCATTTCCTGTTAGACTTGGTGACTTAGGCAGTGATGTTGAAGCTGAGAGCAGATGCCTAAAGAAAAGGAGGACCTGGGCGGGAGAGTGTTGGGACAGGGCAAGGGAGGAGTAGGGCCTGTCAGAGGAGCTGAAAGCATGCCCTGGAGACTGGGGCCGCCGCGTAGGGACTGTAGGGTGGGGAAAAGAAAACTTTTCGATTGAGGCTGGCGCTTTCTCTAGGTTTTTGGGGACTAAGCGTGGTGATTCAGAACGTGGACTCTGGAGCCAGACTCTGTCACATGGGTCCTGGCTCTGCCACCTACGGGCTGTGTGAACTCGGGCAAGTTACTGTACCATTCTGTGTGTCAGTTTCCTGATCTGTAAAACGGGGATGATTATCATACACACTCCATAGGTGAGTGTAAAGGTGAGAGGATATTTCATATCCGTAAAGTACTTAGAGCAGTGTCTGGCCTTTAGCAGGCGTTAGTAGTGGTTGATTAAAGAAATGGCTAAATGCATACCTAACTATTCAAGGCTTGGAGGCTGTCCCTGGTGAAACGTGTGAACTTGAATGGATTACACCCAACTTTGTTTTGTTTTGTTTCCTTTCCGGCTTGCAGTTGCTACTGACCGCATCTGCAGCACTGTGGAATTAGAAATAATCTCCCTGGACTTGGCTGCTCTTGGTAAAACAATCTAATGCTGTCCAAATTATCCCAGGGAAATAAAAGCCTTTTCAGTAGCATAGTAGGGTTAGGCTTATTTAATATGTATTGTTTATATTGGTTTGTTTAGTGTTTGTTGGTAACTTTGTGTTTTTTCTTTCTTTTTTTTTTTGGCAAAGCTGCTCGGTTAAAAAAAGCAGATTAGCTAGGAAATGGTTCAGACCCAGAGAAAAGTAGAGAGTCGTGTAAGCAGAGCACGCCTTTCCTTGACTCTCTGTCGAGAGCTTTTGTGATTCCAGCTGCTCTCTGCCTCAGACACGGTGCCCTCTGCGTGTGCAGTCATCTAAACAGTTCAGGTCTGGGACCGTGGAGAATCCAAGGCGGTATAGTCATGCTTTGCTTAACAGTGGGGATGAGTTCTGAGGAGTGTGTCATGGTCAGGCAATCTCGAGACTGTGCAAACACCACGGAGTTCCTAAACCTGGATGGCAGAGCCTCCTACACACCTAGGCCATATGGGACTAATCTGATGGGACCCCCCGTTGTTGACTGAAACGTCCCGATGTAGGGCATGACTGGACTTCCCAACTCCAAGGGCACGGAAGTGTAGCCTGTGGGGCTTTGGAAAAGAACAGAGACGCTCAAGGCCTACTCTGGACCCACTGACTCAGAATCTACTGGGATAGGTCCCGGCTTTAAAGACCAGACGTAGTCCTCCTCTGCAGACATCTCATCAACGGTTTTTCACGCTGGGTTTTCCCTCATCTGAGAAAACAGGCCAAGAGATTGTGAGGATCCATAATTAGTGTTTTAAGACATTTGGCAGGACTCAGTGTTTTTCACGTTCTGTGATACTGGGATCTGCATCTGCGCTGTAATGTGTTAAACCTTGAAATCTTGTCCAAAAGTCATGTCATGACCTAGAGAATCCTTCTGTGAATTCCAGGCAGATTGCCATCTTTCTGCTTCCGCCTCCTCACCTTGACAATGGGGAGAATAACGGTAACCTGCCTTTTGGATGTGAGGATTAAATGAGACAGTTGGTGCAAAGCAGTCGGCACAGGATCTGGCACAAAGTGAAGCCTTCAATCAATTATGATTGCAGTAGTTTTGATTTCCCTCCAGTCGGAATACAGTTTAGTTGAAGTTAGTAGCTGTGCCACAGCTGTGTCTCAGGCTGGTGTCTGCCGCCCTGAGCTAAGCCATAAAAATCCCTGGAATAACTTTTCAAAAGCCTGTTAGCCTCTTGAGGCTCCTACACTTTTTTATTTTATTTTATTTTATTTTATTTTATTTTATTTTATTGCAGTAACAGTGGATCCTAAGATGATATAGCTTTCAGATGTACGTTGTAATATATTTTGAATTCTGTGTAGATTACATCGTGTTCACCACCCGAAAACTAATGATAGTCCGTCACCTCACATGTGAGCCTCATCACCCCTTTGGCTCTCTCCCCTCCCCCCTCCCCCCTATGGTAACCACCAATGCAATCTCCTTTGCTCTGTGTGCGTTTGTCGTTGTTTTTATCTTCTCCTTATGAGTGAGATCACACGGTGTTTGACTTTGTCCCTCTGATTTATTTCACTTCACATAATACCCTCAAGGTCCATCGACGTTGTCACAAATGGGCGGATCTCATCATTTCTTAGGGCCGAGTGGCATTCCATTGTGTATACATACCACATCTTCTTTATCCATTCTTCCCTTGATGGGCACCTAGGTTGCTTCCAAGTTTTGGCTGTTGTGAATAATGCTGCAGTGAGCCTAGGGGTGCATGTGTCCCTCTGCATTGGTGTTTTCAAGTTCTTTGGATGAATAGCCAGCAGTGGGCTAGCTGGATCATACATATGGTAGATGTGTTCTTAGTTTTCTGAGGATACTCCATCCTGCTTTCCGTAGTGGCTGCACCAGTCTGCCCTCCCACCAGCAGTGCAGGAGAGTTCCCTTCTCTGCACATCCTCTCCGACACTTGTCTCTTGTCTTGTTAATTAGAGCCATTCTGACCAGAGTAAGGGGACATCTCCTTGTAGTTGTGATTTGCATTTCTCTGATCGCTAAGGATGTTGAGTCCCTTTCCATATGCCTGTTGGCCATCCGTATACCTTCTTTGGAGAAATCACTGCTCAGATCTTTTGCCCGCCTTTTCAATTGGGTTGTTGATGTTTTTTGCTGTTGAGATGTATGAGTTCTTTCTGTGTTTTGGATATTAACCCCTTATCCGATATACGGTTTGCAAGAATCTTCTCCCAGTTGTTAGGTTGTGTTTTGGTTTTGTGGATGGTTTCCTTTGCGGTGCAGAGGATGTTTTTTGACTTTGATGTAGTCCCGTTTGTTCATTTTGTATTTTGTTTCCCTTGCCCAGTCAGACGTGGTACTTGAAAATAGGCTGCTAAGACTGATGTCAAAGAGCACACTGCCTATGTTTGCTTGTAGACGTTGCATGGTTTCGGGTGTGACATTCAAGTGAAAGCCGAGGGAGGAGGCTGCAGTTCCCCGAGAGCGAGCGTAGCGGGGCCCCTGCGTCCCTGTCAGCGCACCTTCCCGCTCCGCGAAGGTCCCAAGCATGTGGGCGGGGCCGCAGGAGTTCTCCCAGGAGGGTGTCCCCGTCGCTGTCCGCAGTCCACCGCCGGAGGGGGGGGGGCGGGGCAACGGCCGGGCAGCGTCTGGGCGGCGGCGCGCGCGCGCGCGCGCGAGGAGAGGAGAGGAGCGCGCGGCTGCTGGGCCGCCGTCCTGGGAGGCGTGGGAGGCGTCGGCGAGCCGCGCCTGCCTGCCCAGAGCCGAGCCCGGCGGAGTCCGGCCGCGCTGTGCTGCTCTCTCCCGGGCCGGGCTCGTCCGTTCCCCCGGCGTCCGTGGACGGCGCTCCGCGTCCCCGCTGGGCACAGCAGCCCGGGCCGTGCACAGCCACGGCCGCTAGCCTGAGGAGGCCGTCCTTCAGCTCCCGCTCTTCCTGCTCGCCGGACACGGACGACCAGGGCGCCTGCGAAGAGGATTCCATCTGAGAGAGGTACCTGGGGGGCGTGGGCCTGGGGGCTGGTGGGAGGCGAGCGTGTCCCTGAGGAATAGGCTTGTGCGCCGAGAGGTGCCCGTCAGGTCGCGGGACAGCTGTGCGGCGCGGGGAGCGAGGGGGTCTCTTCGTGCGCTTGAGGCGTTCGTGGAACGGGCGGTGTGTGCCGGGCACCTGCCCAGGGGCCAGCCTGGGCATGCGGTGCCCGGGAGTCGGGCGCTGAAGCGCCAGCCGTGGTCTTGGCTTCTTGGAAGGACAGACGCGAAGTCGATAAGGACACTGGTCTCGAGGCGTTCTGAGGAGTGCGGGTCTCCCTCTTTTCGAGGCTACGTTCCGTTGGGGTTTTCACGAAGCCTGTTGTGGGCCTGAAGCTCAGGCCGGTTCAGGGGCAGTGGCCTGTCGAGGGCCACGTAAGATTTGTGTGCAGAGCCAGTGCTTTCCAAAGCCCTTGACTGTGCAGAAGTCTACCTGTTAGGGGTGCAGTGGGGGCTGTCCGGGGAGCGTTGTGAGCAGAGGTATGTGCCCCACACTTGAAAGCATGGAAGAGAAAGCGTGAGGCTGGAGGGTGCTCCGTTCGTTCCCTCCTTGCACAGAAAGTCTGGAGAGTTGACTTTGGGACAAGTCCTTCCTTTCCTCTGGTCGGTGCGTGTTCAGTGGTCTGGACACTTGGTGAGCAAGACTGACAGGCTGTTTGACGTACTGGCCCTCACAGCCTGGTTGGAAAGGACAGACAGGCAGCCACCAATTACCTAGGAGATACGTAAAAGCAATTTTGTGTTGAGTGTTGAGAAAGACGGCATTTCCTGTTAGACTTGGTGACTTAGGCAGTGATGTTGAAGCTGAGAGCAGATGCCTAAAAGAAAAGGAGGACCTGTGCGGGAGAGTGTTGGGACAGGGCAAGGGAGGAGTAGGGCCTGTCAGAGGAGCTGAAAGCATGCCCTGGAGACTGGGGCCGCCGCGTAGGGACTGTAGGGTGGGGAAAAGAAAACTTTTCGATTGAGGCTGGCGCTTTCTCTAGGTTTTTGGGGACTAAGCGTGGTGATTCAGAACGTGGACTCTGGAGCCAGACTCTGTCACATGGGTCCTGGCTCTGCCACCTACGGGCTGTGTGAACTTGGGCAAGTTACTGTACCATTCTGTGTGTCAGTTTCCTGATCTGTAAAACGGGGATGATTATCATACACACTCCATAGGTGAGTGTAAAGGTGAGAGGATATTTCATATCCGTAAAGTACTTAGAGCAGTGTCTGGCCTTTAGCAGGCGTTAGTAGTGGTTGATTAAAGAAATGGCTAAATGCATACCTAACTATTCAAGGCTTGGAGGCTGTCCCTGGTGAAACGTGTGAACTTGAATGGATTACACCCAACTTTGTTTTGTTTCCTTTCCGGCTTGCAGTTGCTACTGACCGCATCTGCAGCACTGTGGAATTAGAAATAATCTGCCTCGACTTGGCTGCTCTTGGTCAAACAATCTAATGCTGTCCAAATTATCCCAGGGAAATAAAAGCCTTTTCAGTAGCATAGTAGGGTTAGGCTTATTTAATATGTATTGTTTATATTGGTTTGTTTAGTGTTTGTTGGTAACTTTGTGTTCTTTCTTTTTTTTTTTTTTTTGGCAAAGCTGCTCGGTTAAAAAAAGCAGATTAGCTAGGAAATGGTTCAGACCCAGAGAAAAGTAGAGAGTCGTGTAAGCAGAGCACGCCTTTCCTTGACTCTCTGTCGAGAGCTTTTGTGATTCCAGCTGCTCTCTGCCTCAGACACGGTGCCCTCTGCGTGTGCAGTCATCTAAACAGTTCAGGTCTGGGACCGTGGAGAATCCAAGGCGGTATAGTCATGCTTTGCTTAACAGTGGGGATGAGTTCTGAGGAGTGTGTCATGGTCAGGCAATCTCGAGACTGTGCAAACACCACGGAGTTCCTAAACCTGGATGGCAGAGCCTCCTACACACCTAGGCCATATGGGACTAATCTGATGGGACCCCCCGTTGTTGACTGAAACGTCCCGATGTAGGGCATGACTGGACTTCCCAACTCCAAGGGCACGGAAGTGTAGCCTGTGGGGCTTTGGAAAAGAACAGAGACGCTCAAGGCCTACTCTGGACCCACTGACTCAGAATCTACTGGGATAGGTCCCGGCTTTAAAGACCAGACGTAGTCCTCCTCTGCAGACATCTCATCAACGGTTTTTCACGCTGGGTTTTCCCTCATCTGAGAAAACAGGCCAAGAGATTGTGAGGATCCATAATTAGTGTTTTAAGACATTTGGCAGGACTCAGTGTTTTTCACGTTCTGTGATACTGGGATCTGCATCTGCGCTGTAATGTGTTAAACCTTGAAATCTTGTCCAAAAGTCATGTCATGACCTAGAGAATCCTTCTGTGAATTCCAGGCAGATTGCCATCTTTCTGCTTCCGCCTCCTCACCTTGACAATGGGGAGAATAACGGTAACCTGCCTTTTGGATGTGAGGATTAAATGAGACAGTTGGTGCAAAGCAGTCGGCACAGGATCTGGCACAAAGTGAAGCCTTCAATCAATTATGATTGCAGTAGTTTTGATTTCCCTCCAGTCGGAATACAGTTTAGTTGAAGTTAGTAGCTGTGCCACAGCTGTGTCTCAGGCTGGTGTCTGCCGCCCTGAGCTAAGCCATAAAAATCCCTGGAATAACTTTTCAAAAGCCTGTTAGCCTCTTGAGGCTCCTACACATTTTTATTTTATTTTATTTTATTGCAGTAACAGTGGATCCTAAGATGATATGGCTTTCAGATGTACGTTGTAATATATTTTGAATTCTGTGTAGATTACATCGTGTTCACCACCCGAAAACTAATGATAGTCCGTCACCTCACATGTGAGCCTCATCACCCCTTTGGCTCTCTCCCCTCCCCCCTCCCCCTATGGTAACCACCAATGCAATCTCCTTTGCTCTGTGTGCGTTTGTCGTTGTTTTTATCTTCTCCTTATGAGTGAGATCACACGGTGTTTGACTTTGTCCCTCTGATTTATTTCACTTCACATAATACCCTCAAGGTCCATCGACGTTGTCACAAATGGGCGGATCTCATCATTTCTTAGGGCCGAGTGGCATTCCATTGTGTATACATACCACATCTTCTTTATCCATTCTTCCCTTGATGGGCACCTAGGTTGCTTCCAAGTTTTGGCTGTTGTGAATAATGCTGCAGTGAGCCTAGGGGTGCATGTGTCCCTCTGCATTGGTGTTTTCAAGTTCTTTGGATGAATAGCCAGCAGTGGGCTAGCTGGATCATACATATGGTAGATGTGTTCTTAGTTTTCTGAGGATACTCCATCCTGCTTTCCGTAGTGGCTGCACCAGTCTGCCCTCCCACCAGCAGTGCAGGAGAGTTCCCTTCTCTGCACATCCTCTCCGACACTTGTCTCTTGTCTTGTTAATTAGAGCCATTCTGACCAGAGTAAGGGGACATCTCCTTGTAGTTGTGATTTGCATTTCTCTGATCGCTAAGGATGTTGAGTCCCTTTCCATATGCCTGTTGGCCATCCGTATACCTTCTTTGGAGAAATCACTGCTCAGATCTTTTGCCCGCCTTTTCAATTGGGTTGTTGATGTTTTTTGCTGTTGAGATGTATGAGTTCTTTCTGTGTTTTGGATATTAACCCCTTATCCGATATACGGTTTGCAAGAATCTTCTCCCAGTTGTTAGGTTGTGTTTTGGTTTTGTGGATGGTTTCCTTTGCGGTGCAGAGGATGTTTTTTGACTTTGATGTAGTCCCGTTTGTTCATTTTGTATTTTGTTTCCCTTGCCCAGTCAGACGTGGTACTTGAAAATAGGCTGCTAAGACTGATGTCAAAGAGCACACTGCCTATGTTTGCTTGTAGACGTTGCATGGTTTCGGGTGTGACATTCAAGTGAAAGCCGAGCGAGGAGGCTGCAGTTCCCCGAGAGCGAGCGTAGCGGGGCCCCTGCGTCCCTGTCAGCGCACCTTCCCGCTCCGCGAAGGTCCCAAGCATGTGGGCGGGGCCGCAGGAGTTCTCCCAGGAGGGTGTCCCCGTCGCTGTCCGCAGTCCACCGCCGGAGGGGGGGGGGGCGGGGCAACGGCCGGGCAGCGTCTGGGCGGCGGCGCGCGCTGCGGCGCGCGAGGAGAGGAGAGGAGCGCGCGGCTGCTGGGCCGCCGTCCTGGGAGGCGTGGGAGGCGTCGGCGAGCCGCGCCTGCCTGCCCAGAGCCGAGCCCGGCGGAGTCCGGCCGCGCTGTGCTGCTCTCTCCCGGGCCGGGCTCGTCCGTTCCCCCGGCGTCCGTGGACGGCGCTCCGCGTCCCCGCTGGGCACAGCAGCCCGGGCCGTGCACAGCCACGGCCGCTAGCCTGAGGAGGCCGTCCTTCAGCTCCCGCTCTTCCTGCTCGCCGGACACGGACGACCAGGGCGCCTGCGAAGAGGATTCCATCTGAGAGAGGTACCTGGGGGGCGTGGGCCTGGGGGCTGGTGGGAGGCGAGCGTGTCCCTGAGGAATAGGCTTGTGCGCCGAGAGGTGCCCGTCAGGTCGCGGGACAGCTGTGCGGCGCGGGGAGCGAGGGGGTCTCTTCGTGCGCTTGAGGCGTTCGTGGAACGGGCGGTGTGTGCCGGGCACCTGCCCAGGGGCCAGCCTGGGCATGCGGTGCCCGGGAGTCGGGCGCTGAAGCGCCAGCCGTGGTCTTGGCTTCTTGGAAGGACAGACGCGAAGTCGATAAGGACACTGGTCTCGAGGCGTTCTGAGGAGTGCGGGTCTCCCTCTTTTCGAGGCTACGTTCCGTTGGGGTTTTCACGAAGCCTGTTGTGGGCCTGAAGCTCAGGCCGGTTCAGGGGCAGTGGCCTGTCGAGGGCCACGTAAGATTTGTGTGCAGAGCCAGTGCTTTCCAAAGCCCTTGACTGTGCAGAAGTCTACCTGTTAGGGGTGCAGTGGGGGCTGTCCGGGGAGCGTTGTGAGCAGAGGTATGTGCCCCACACTTGAAAGCATGGAAGAGAAAGCGTGAGGCTGGAGGGTGCTCCGTTCGTTCCCTCCTTGCACAGAAAGTCTGGAGAGTTGACTTTGGGACAAGTCCTTCCTTTCCTCTGGTCGGTGCGTGTTCAGTGGTCTGGACACTTGGTGAGCAAGACTGACAGGCTGTTTGACGTACTGGCCCTCACAGCCTGAAAAAAAAGGACAGACAGGCAGCCACCAATT
>NW_027222102.1:0-22141 GCF_041296265.1 Equus caballus
TCAGGTCTGGGACCGTGGAGAATCCAAGGCGGTATAGTCATGCTTTGCTTAACAGTGGGGATGAGTTCTGAGGAGTGTGTCATGGTCAGGCAATCTCGAGACTGTGCAAACACCACGGAGTTCCTAAACCTGGATGGCAGAGCCTCCTACACACCTAGGCCATATGGGACTAATCTGATGGGACCCCCGTTGTTGACTGAAACGTCCCGATGTAGGGCATGACTGGACTTCCCAACTCCAAGGGCACGGAAGTGTAGCCTGTGGGGCTTTGGAAAAGAACAGAGACGCTCAAGGCCTACTCTGGACCCACTGACTCAGAATCTACTGGGATAGGTCCCGGCTTTAAAGACCAGACGTAGTCCTCCTCTGCAGACATCTCATCAACGGTTTTTCACGCTGGGTTTTCCCTCATCTGAGAAAACAGGCCAAGAGATTGTGAGGATCCATAATTAGTGTTTTAAGACATTTGGCAGGACTCAGTGTTTTTCACGTTCTGTGATACTGGGATCTGCATCTGCGCTGTAATGTGTTAAACCTTGAAATCTTGTCCAAAAGTCATGTCATGACCTAGAGAATCCTTCTGTGAATTCCAGGCAGATTGCCATCTTTCTGCTTCCGCCTCCTCACCTTGACAATGGGGAGAATAACGGTAACCTGCCTTTTGGATGTGAGGATTAAATGAGACAGTTGGTGCAAAGCAGTCGGCACAGGATCTGGCACAAAGTGAAGCCTTCAATCAATTATGATTGCAGTAGTTTTGATTTCCCTCCAGTCGGAATACAGTTTAGTTGAAGTTAGTAGCTGTGCCACAGCTGTGTCTCAGGCTGGTGTCTGCCGCCCTGAGCTAAGCCATAAAAATCCCTGGAATAACTTTTCAAAAGCCTGTTAGCCTCTTGAGGCTCCTACACTTTTTTATTTTATTTTATTTTATTTTATTTTATTTTATTTTATTGCAGTAACAGTGGATCCTAAGATGATATAGCTTTCAGATGTACGTTGTAATATATTTTGAATTCTGTGTAGATTACATCGTGTTCACCACCCGAAAACTAATGATAGTCCGTCACCTCACATGTGAGCCTCATCACCCCTTTGGCTCTCTCCCCTCCCCCCTCCCCCTATGGTAACCACCAATGCAATCTCCTTTGCTCTGTGTGCGTTTGTCGTTGTTTTTATCTTCTCCTTATGAGTGAGATCACACGGTGTTTGACTTTGTCCCTCTGATTTATTTCACTTCACATAATACCCTCAAGGTCCATCGACGTTGTCACAAATGGGCGGATCTCATCATTTCTTAGGGCCGAGTGGCATTCCATTGTGTATACATACCACATCTTCTTTATCCATTCTTCCCTTGATGGGCACCTAGGTTGCTTCCAAGTTTTGGCTGTTGTGAATAATGCTGCAGTGAGCCTAGGGGTGCATGTGTCCCTCTGCATTGGTGTTTTCAAGTTCTTTGGATGAATAGCCAGCAGTGGGCTAGCTGGATCATACATATGGTAGATGTGTTCTTAGTTTTCTGAGGATACTCCATCCTGCTTTCCGTAGTGGCTGCACCAGTCTGCCCTCCCACCAGCAGTGCAGGAGAGTTCCCTTCTCTGCACATCCTCTCCGACACTTGTCTCTTGTCTTGTTAATTAGAGCCATTCTGACCAGAGTAAGGGGACATCTCCTTGTAGTTGTGATTTGCATTTCTCTGATCGCTAAGGATGTTGAGTCCCTTTCCATATGCCTGTTGGCCATCCGTATACCTTCTTTGGAGAAATCACTGCTCAGATCTTTTGCCCGCCTTTTCAATTGGGTTGTTGATGTTTTTTGCTGTTGAGATGTATGAGTTCTTTCTGTGTTTTGGATATTAACCCCTTATCCGATATACGGTTTGCAAGAATCTTCTCCCAGTTGTTAGGTTGTGTTTTGGTTTTGTGGATGGTTTCCTTTGCGGTGCAGAGGATGTTTTTTGACTTTGATGTAGTCCCGTTTGTTCATTTTGTATTTTGTTTCCCTTGCCCAGTCAGACGTGGTACTTGAAAATAGGCTGCTAAGACTGATGTCAAAGAGCACACTGCCTATGTTTGCTTGTAGACGTTGCATGGTTTCGGGTGTGACATTCAAGTGAAAGCCGAGGGAGGAGGCTGCAGTTCCCCGAGAGCGAGCGTAGCGGGGCCCCTGCGTCCCTGTCAGCGCACCTTCCCGCTCCGCGAAGGTCCCAAGCATGTGGGCGGGGCCGCAGGAGTTCTCCCAGGAGGGTGTCCCCGTCGCTGTCCGCAGTCCACCGCCGGAGGGGGGGGGGCGGGGCAACGGCCGGGCAGCGTCTGGGCGGCGGCGCGCGCGCGCGCGCGCGAGGAGAGGAGAGGAGCGCGCGGCTGCTGGGCCGCCGTCCTGGGAGGCGTGGGAGGCGTCGGCGAGCCGCGCCTGCCTGCCCAGAGCCGAGCCCGGCGGAGTCCGGCCGCGCTGTGCTGCTCTCTCCCGGGCCGGGCTCGTCCGTTCCCCCGGCGTCCGTGGACGGCGCTCCGCGTCCCCGCTGGGCACAGCAGCCCGGGCCGTGCACAGCCACGGCCGCTAGCCTGAGGAGGCCGTCCTTCAGCTCCCGCTCTTCCTGCTCGCCGGACACGGACGACCAGGGCGCCTGCGAAGAGGATTCCATCTGAGAGAGGTACCTGGGGGGCGTGGGCCTGGGGGCTGGTGGGAGGCGAGCGTGTCCCTGAGGAATAGGCTTGTGCGCCGAGAGGTGCCCGTCAGGTCGCGGGACAGCTGTGCGGCGCGGGGAGCGAGGGGGTCTCTTCGTGCGCTTGAGGCGTTCGTGGAACGGGCGGTGTGTGCCGGGCACCTGCCCAGGGGCCAGCCTGGGCATGCGGTGCCCGGGAGTCGGGCGCTGAAGCGCCAGCCGTGGTCTTGGCTTCTTGGAAGGACAGACGCGAAGTCGATAAGGACACTGGTCTCGAGGCGTTCTGAGGAGTGCGGGTCTCCCTCTTTTCGAGGCTACGTTCCGTTGGGGTTTTCACGAAGCCTGTTGTGGGCCTGAAGCTCAGGCCGGTTCAGGGGCAGTGGCCTGTCGAGGGCCACGTAAGATTTGTGTGCAGAGCCAGTGCTTTCCAAAGCCCTTGACTGTGCAGAAGTCTACCTGTTAGGGGTGCAGTGGGGGCTGTCCGGGGAGCGTTGTGAGCAGAGGTATGTGCCCCACACTTGAAAGCATGGAAGAGAAAGCGTGAGGCTGGAGGGTGCTCCGTTCGTTCCCTCCTTGCACAGAAAGTCTGGAGAGTTGACTTTGGGACAAGTCCTTCCTTTCCTCTGGTCGGTGCGTGTTCAGTGGTCTGGACACTTGGTGAGCAAGACTGACAGGCTGTTTGACGTACTGGCCCTCACAGCCTGGTTGGAAAGGACAGACAGGCAGCCACCAATTACCTAGGAGATACGTAAAAGCAATTTTGTGTTGAGTGTTGAGAAAGACGGCATTTCCTGTTAGACTTGGTGACTTAGGCAGTGATGTTGAAGCTGAGAGCAGATGCCTAAAAGAAAAGGAGGACCTGTGCGGGAGAGTGTTGGGACAGGGCAAGGGAGGAGTAGGGCCTGTCAGAGGAGCTGAAAGCATGCCCTGGAGACTGGGGCCGCCGCGTAGGGACTGTAGGGTGGGGAAAAGAAAACTTTTCGATTGAGGCTGGCGCTTTCTCTAGGTTTTTGGGGACTAAGCGTGGTGATTCAGAACGTGGACTCTGGAGCCAGACTCTGTCACATGGGTCCTGGCTCTGCCACCTACGGGCTGTGTGAACTTGGGCAAGTTACTGTACCATTCTGTGTGTCAGTTTCCTGATCTGTAAAACGGGGATGATTATCATACACACTCCATAGGTGAGTGTAAAGGTGAGAGGATATTTCATATCCGTAAAGTACTTAGAGCAGTGTCTGGCCTTTAGCAGGCGTTAGTAGTGGTTGATTAAAGAAATGGCTAAATGCATACCTAACTATTCAAGGCTTGGAGGCTGTCCCTGGTGAAACGTGTGAACTTGAATGGATTACACCCAACTTTGTTTTGTTTCCTTTCCGGCTTGCAGTTGCTACTGACCGCATCTGCAGCACTGTGGAATTAGAAATAATCTGCCTCGACTTGGCTGCTCTTGGTAAAACAATCTAATGCTGTCCAAATTATCCCAGGGAAATAAAAGCCTTTTCAGTAGCATAGTAGGGTTAGGCTTATTTAATATGTATTGTTTATATTGGTTTGTTTAGTGTTTGTTGGTAACTTTGTGTTCTTTCTTTTTTTTTTTTTTTTGGCAAAGCTGCTCGGTTAAAAAAAGCAGATTAGCTAGGAAATGGTTCAGACCCAGAGAAAAGTAGAGAGTCGTGTAAGCAGAGCACGCCTTTCCTTGACTCTCTGTCGAGAGCTTTTGTGATTCCAGCTGCTCTCTGCCTCAGACACGGTGCCCTCTGCGTGTGCAGTCATCTAAACAGTTCAGGTCTGGGACCGTGGAGAATCCAAGGCGGTATAGTCATGCTTTGCTTAACAGTGGGGATGAGTTCTGAGGAGTGTGTCATGGTCAGGCAATCTCGAGACTGTGCAAACACCACGGAGTTCCTAAACCTGGATGGCAGAGCCTCCTACACACCTAGGCCATATGGGACTAATCTGATGGGACCCCCGTTGTTGACTGAAACGTCCCGATGTAGGGCATGACTGGACTTCCCAACTCCAAGGGCACGGAAGTGTAGCCTGTGGGGCTTTGGAAAAGAACAGAGACGCTCAAGGCCTACTCTGGACCCACTGACTCAGAATCTACTGGGATAGGTCCCGGCTTTAAAGACCAGACGTAGTCCTCCTCTGCAGACATCTCATCAACGGTTTTTCACGCTGGGTTTTCCCTCATCTGAGAAAACAGGCCAAGAGATTGTGAGGATCCATAATTAGTGTTTTAAGACATTTGGCAGGACTCAGTGTTTTTCACGTTCTGTGATACTGGGATCTGCATCTGCGCTGTAATGTGTTAAACCTTGAAATCTTGTCCAAAAGTCATGTCATGACCTAGAGAATCCTTCTGTGAATTCCAGGCAGATTGCCATCTTTCTGCTTCCGCCTCCTCACCTTGACAATGGGGAGAATAACGGTAACCTGCCTTTTGGATGTGAGGATTAAATGAGACAGTTGGTGCAAAGCAGTCGGCACAGGATCTGGCACAAAGTGAAGCCTTCAATCAATTATGATTGCAGTAGTTTTGATTTCCCTCCAGTCGGAATACAGTTTAGTTGAAGTTAGTAGCTGTGCCACAGCTGTGTCTCAGGCTGGTGTCTGCCGCCCTGAGCTAAGCCATAAAAATCCCTGGAATAACTTTTCAAAAGCCTGTTAGCCTCTTGAGGCTCCTACACATTTTTATTTTATTTTATTTTATTGCAGTAACAGTGGATCCTAAGATGATATGGCTTTCAGATGTACGTTGTAATATATTTTGAATTCTGTGTAGATTACATCGTGTTCACCACCCGAAAACTAATGATAGTCCGTCACCTCACATGTGAGCCTCATCACCCCTTTGGCTCTCTCCCCTCCCCCCTCCCCCTATGGTAACCACCAATGCAATCTCCTTTGCTCTGTGTGCGTTTGTCGTTGTTTTTATCTTCTCCTTATGAGTGAGATCACACGGTGTTTGACTTTGTCCCTCTGATTTATTTCACTTCACATAATACCCTCAAGGTCCATCGACGTTGTCACAAATGGGCGGATCTCATCATTTCTTAGGGCCGAGTGGCATTCCATTGTGTATACATACCACATCTTCTTTATCCATTCTTCCCTTGATGGGCACCTAGGTTGCTTCCAAGTTTTGGCTGTTGTGAATAATGCTGCAGTGAGCCTAGGGGTGCATGTGTCCCTCTGCATTGGTGTTTTCAAGTTCTTTGGATGAATAGCCAGCAGTGGGCTAGCTGGATCATACATATGGTAGATGTGTTCTTAGTTTTCTGAGGATACTCCATCCTGCTTTCCGTAGTGGCTGCACCAGTCTGCCCTCCCACCAGCAGTGCAGGAGAGTTCCCTTCTCTGCACATCCTCTCCGACACTTGTCTCTTGTCTTGTTAATTAGAGCCATTCTGACCAGAGTAAGGGGACATCTCCTTGTAGTTGTGATTTGCATTTCTCTGATCGCTAAGGATGTTGAGTCCCTTTCCATATGCCTGTTGGCCATCCGTATACCTTCTTTGGAGAAATCACTGCTCAGATCTTTTGCCCGCCTTTTCAATTGGGTTGTTGATGTTTTTTGCTGTTGAGATGTATGAGTTCTTTCTGTGTTTTGGATATTAACCCCTTATCCGATATACGGTTTGCAAGAATCTTCTCCCAGTTGTTAGGTTGTGTTTTGGTTTTGTGGATGGTTTCCTTTGCGGTGCAGAGGATGTTTTTTGACTTTGATGTAGTCCCGTTTGTTCATTTTGTATTTTGTTTCCCTTGCCCAGTCAGACGTGGTACTTGAAAATAGGCTGCTAAGACTGATGTCAAAGAGCACACTGCCTATGTTTGCTTGTAGACGTTGCATGGTTTCGGGTGTGACATTCAAGTGAAAGCCGAGCGAGGAGGCTGCAGTTCCCCGAGAGCGAGCGTAGCGGGGCCCCTGCGTCCCTGTCAGCGCACCTTCCCGCTCCGCGAAGGTCCCAAGCATGTGGGCGGGGCCGCAGGAGTTCTCCCAGGAGGGTGTCCCCGTCGCTGTCCGCAGTCCACCGCCGGAGGGGGGGGGGGCGGGGCAACGGCCGGGCAGCGTCTGGGCGGCGGCGCGCGCGCGCGCGCGAGGAGAGGAGAGGAGCGCGCGGCTGCTGGGCCGCCGTCCTGGGAGGCGTGGGAGGCGTCGGCGAGCCGCGCCTGCCTGCCCAGAGCCGAGCCCGGCGGAGTCCGGCCGCGCTGTGCTGCTCTCTCCCGGGCCGGGCTCGTCCGTTCCCCCGGCGTCCGTGGACGGCGCTCCGCGTCCCCGCTGGGCACAGCAGCCCGGGCCGTGCACAGCCACGGCCGCTAGCCTGAGGAGGCCGTCCTTCAGCTCCCGCTCTTCCTGCTCGCCGGACACGGACGACCAGGGCGCCTGCGAAGAGGATTCCATCTGAGAGAGGTACCTGGGGGGCGTGGGCCTGGGGGCTGGTGGGAGGCGAGCGTGTCCCTGAGGAATAGGCTTGTGCGCCGAGAGGTGCCCGTCAGGTCGCGGGACAGCTGTGCGGCGCGGGGAGCGAGGGGGTCTCTTCGTGCGCTTGAGGCGTTCGTGGAACGGGCGGTGTGTGCCGGGCACCTGCCCAGGGGCCAGCCTGGGCATGCGGTGCCCGGGAGTCGGGCGCTGAAGCGCCAGCCGTGGTCTTGGCTTCTTGGAAGGACAGACGCGAAGTCGATAAGGACACTGGTCTCGAGGCGTTCTGAGGAGTGCGGGTCTCCCTCTTTTCGAGGCTACGTTCCGTTGGGGTTTTCACGAAGCCTGTTGTGGGCCTGAAGCTCAGGCCGGTTCAGGGGCAGTGGCCTGTCGAGGGCCACGTAAGATTTGTGTGCAGAGCCAGTGCTTTCCAAAGCCCTTGACTGTGCAGAAGTCTACCTGTTAGGGGTGCAGTGGGGGCTGTCCGGGGAGCGTTGTGAGCAGAGGTATGTGCCCCACACTTGAAAGCATGGAAGAGAAAGCGTGAGGCTGGAGGGTGCTCCGTTCGTTCCCTCCTTGCACAGAAAGTCTGGAGAGTTGACTTTGGGACAAGTCCTTCCTTTCCTCTGGTCGGTGCGTGTTCAGTGGTCTGGACACTTGGTGAGCAAGACTGACAGGCTGTTTGACGTACTGGCCCTCACAGCCTGGTTGGAAAGGACAGACAGGCAGCCACCAATTACCTAGGAGATACGTAAAAGCAATTTTGTGTTGAGTGTTGAGAAAGACGGCATTTCCTGTTAGACTTGGTGACTTAGGCAGTGATGTTGAAGCTGAGAGCAGATGCCTAAAAGAAAAGGAGGACCTGGGCGGGAGAGTGTTGGGACAGGGCAAGGGAGGAGTAGGGCCTGTCAGAGGAGCTGAAAGCATGCCCTGGAGACTGGGGCCGCCGCGTAGGGACTGTAGGGTGGGGAAAAGAAAACTTTTCGATTGAGGCTGGCGCTTTCTCTAGGTTTTTGGGGACTAAGCGTGGTGATTCAGAACGTGGACTCTGGAGCCAGACTCTGTCACATGGGTCCTGGCTCTGCCACCTACGGGCTGTGTGAACTCGGGCAAGTTACTGTACCATTCTGTGTGTCAGTTTCCTGATCTGTAAAACGGGGATGATTATCATACACACTCCATAGGTGAGTGTAAAGGTGAGAGGATATTTCATATCCGTAAAGTACTTAGAGCAGTGTCTGGCCTTTAGCAGGCGTTAGTAGTGGTTGATTAAAGAAATGGCTAAATGCATACCTAACTATTCAAGGCTTGGAGGCTGTCCCTGGTGAAACGTGTGAACTTGAATGGATTACACCCAACTTTGTTTTGTTTTGTTTCCTTTCCGGCTTGCAGTTGCTACTGACCGCATCTGCAGCACTGTGGAATTAGAAATAATCTCCCTGGACTTGGCTGCTCTTGGTAAAACAATCTAATGCTGTCCAAATTATCCCAGGGAAATAAAAGCCTTTTCAGTAGCATAGTAGGGTTAGGCTTATTTAATATGTATTGTTTATATTGGTTTGTTTAGTGTTTGTTGGTAACTTTGTGTTTTTTCTTTCTTTTTTTTTTTGGCAAAGCTGCTCGGTTAAAAAAAGCAGATTAGCTAGGAAATGGTTCAGACCCAGAGAAAAGTAGAGAGTCGTGTAAGCAGAGCACGCCTTTCCTTGACTCTCTGTCGAGAGCTTTTGTGATTCCAGCTGCTCTCTGCCTCAGACACGGTGCCCTCTGCGTGTGCAGTCATCTAAACAGTTCAGGTCTGGGACCGTGGAGAATCCAAGGCGGTATAGTCATGCTTTGCTTAACAGTGGGGATGAGTTCTGAGGAGTGTGTCATGGTCAGGCAATCTCGAGACTGTGCAAACACCACGGAGTTCCTAAACCTGGATGGCAGAGCCTCCTACACACCTAGGCCATATGGGACTAATCTGATGGGACCCCCGTTGTTGACTGAAACGTCCCGATGTAGGGCATGACTGTACTTCCCAACTCCAAGGGCACGGAAGTGTAGCCTGTGGGGCTTTGGAAAAGAACAGAGACGCTCAAGGCCTACTCTGGACCCACTGACTCAGAATCTACTGGGATAGGTCCCGGCTTTAAAGACCAGACGTAGTCCTCCTCTGCAGACATCTCATCAACGGTTTTTCACGCTGGGTTTTCCCTCATCTGAGAAAACAGGCCAAGAGATTGTGAGGATCCATAATTAGTGTTTTAAGACATTTGGCAGGACTCAGTGTTTTTCACGTTCTGTGATACTGGGATCTGCATCTGCGCTGTAATGTGTTAAACCTTGAAATCTTGTCCAAAAGTCATGTCATGACCTAGAGAATCCTTCTGTGAATTCCAGGCAGATTGCCATCTTTCTGCTTCCGCCTCCTCACCTTGACAATGGGGAGAATAACGGTAACCTGCCTTTTGGATGTGAGGATTAAATGAGACAGTTGGTGCAAAGCAGTCGGCACAGGATCTGGCACAAAGTGAAGCCTTCAATCAATTATGATTGCAGTAGTTTTGATTTCCCTCCAGTCGGAATACAGTTTAGTTGAAGTTAGTAGCTGTGCCACAGCTGTGTCTCAGGCTGGTGTCTGCCGCCCTGAGCTAAGCCATAAAAATCCCTGGAATAACTTTTCAAAAGCCTGTTAGCCTCTTGAGGCTCCTACACTTTTTTATTTTATTTTATTTTATTTTATTTTATTGCAGTAACAGTGGATCCTAAGATGATATGGCTTTCAGATGTACGTTGTAATATATTTTGAATTCTGTGTAGATTACATCGTGTTCACCACCCGAAAACTAATGATAGTCCGTCACCTCACATGTGAGCCTCATCACCCCTTTGGCTCTCTCCCCTCCCCCCTCCCCCTATGGTAACCACCAATGCAATCTCCTTTGCTCTGTGTGCGTTTGTCGTTGTTTTTATCTTCTCCTTATGAGTGAGATCACACGGTGTTTGACTTTGTCCCTCTGATTTATTTCACTTCACATAATACCCTCAAGGTCCATCGACGTTGTCACAAATGGGCGGATCTCATCATTTCTTAGGGCCGAGTGGCATTCCATTGTGTATACATACCACATCTTCTTTATCCATTCTTCCCTTGATGGGCACCTAGGTTGCTTCCAAGTTTTGGCTGTTGTGAATAATGCTGCAGTGAGCCTAGGGGTGCATGTGTCCCTCTGCATTGGTGTTTTCAAGTTCTTTGGATGAATAGCCAGCAGTGGGCTAGCTGGATCATACATATGGTAGATGTGTTCTTAGTTTTCTGAGGATACTCCATCCTGCTTTCCGTAGTGGCTGCACCAGTCTGCCCTCCCACCAGCAGTGCAGGAGAGTTCCCTTCTCTGCACATCCTCTCCGACACTTGTCTCTTGTCTTGTTAATTAGAGCCATTCTGAGCAGAGTAAGGGGACATCTCCTTGTAGTTGTGATTTGCATTTCTCTGATCGCTAAGGATGTTGAGTCCCTTTCCATATGCCTGTTGGCCATCCGTATACCTTCTTTGGAGAAATCACTGCTCAGATCTTTTGCCCGCCTTTTCAATTGGGTTGTTGATGTTTTTTGCTGTTGAGATGTATGAGTTCTTTCTGTGTTTTGGATATTAACCCCTTATCCGATATACGGTTTGCAAGAATCTTCTCCCAGTTGTTAGGTTGTGTTTTGGTTTTGTGGATGGTTTCCTTTGCGGTGCAGAGGATGTTTTTTGACTTTGATGTAGTCCCGTTTGTTCATTTTGTATTTTGTTTCCCTTGCCCAGTCAGACGTGGTACTTGAAAATAGGCTGCTAAGACTGATGTCAAAGAGCACACTGCCTATGTTTGCTTGTAGACGTTGCATGGTTTCGGGTGTGACATTCAAGTGAAAGCCGAGGGAGGAGGCTGCAGTTCCCCGAGAGCGAGCGTAGCGGGGCCCCTGCGTCCCTGTCAGCGCACCTTCCCGCTCCGCGAAGGTCCCAAGCATGTGGGCGGGGCCGCAGGAGTTCTCCCAGGAGGGTGTCCCCGTCGCTGTCCGCAGTCCACCGCCGGAGGGGGGGGGGGCGGGGCAACGGCCGGGCAGCGTCTGGGCGGCGGCGCGCGCGCGCGCGCGCGCGCGAGGAGAGGAGAGGAGCGCGCGGCTGCTGGGCCGCCGTCCTGGGAGGCGTGGGAGGCGTCGGCGAGCCGCGCCTGCCTGCCCAGAGCCGAGCCCGGCGGAGTCCGGCCGCGCTGTGCTGCTCTCTCCCGGGCCGGGCTCGTCCGTTCCCCCGGCGTCCGTGGACGGCGCTCCGCGTCCCCGCTGGGCACAGCAGCCCGGGCCGTGCACAGCCACGGCCGCTAGCCTGAGGAGGCCGTCCTTCAGCTCCCGCTCTTCCTGCTCGCCGGACACGGACGACCAGGGCGCCTGCGAAGAGGATTCCATCTGAGAGAGGTACCTGGGGGGCGTGGGCCTGGGGGCTGGTGGGAGGCGAGCGTGTCCCTGAGGAATAGGCTTGTGCGCCGAGAGGTGCCCGTCAGGTCGCGGGACAGCTGTGCGGCGCGGGGAGCGAGGGGGTCTCTTCGTGCGCTTGAGGCGTTCGTGGAACGGGCGGTGTGTGCCGGGCACCTGCCCAGGGGCCAGCCTGGGCATGCGGTGCCCGGGAGTCGGGCGCTGAAGCGCCAGCCGTGGTCTTGGCTTCTTGGAAGGACAGACGCGAAGTCGATAAGGACACTGGTCTCGAGGCGTTCTGAGGAGTGCGGGTCTCCCTCTTTTCGAGGCTACGTTCCGTTGGGGTTTTCACGAAGCCTGTTGTGGGCCTGAAGCTCAGGCCGGTTCAGGGGCAGTGGCCTGTCGAGGGCCACGTAAGATTTGTGTGCAGAGCCAGTGCTTTCCAAAGCCCTTGACTGTGCAGAAGTCTACCTGTTAGGGGTGCAGTGGGGGCTGTCCGGGGAGCGTTGTGAGCAGAGGTATGTGCCCCACACTTGAAAGCATGGAAGAGAAAGCGTGAGGCTGGAGGGTGCTCCGTTCGTTCCCTCCTTGCACAGAAAGTCTGGAGAGTTGACTTTGGGACAAGTCCTTCCTTTCCTCTGGTCGGTGCGTGTTCAGTGGTCTGGACACTTGGTGAGCAAGACTGACAGGCTGTTTGACGTACTGGCCCTCACAGCCTGGTTGGAAAGGACAGACAGGCAGCCACCAATTACCTAGGAGATACGTAAAAGCAATTTTGTGTTGAGTGTTGAGAAAGACGGCATTTCCTGTTAGACTTGGTGACTTAGGCAGTGATGTTGAAGCTGAGAGCAGATGCCTAAAAGAAAAGGAGGACCTGGGCGGGAGAGTGTTGGGACAGGGCAAGGGAGGAGTAGGGCCTGTCAGAGGAGCTGAAAGCATGCCCTGGAGACTGGGGCCGCCGCGTAGGGACTGTAGGGTGGGGAAAAGAAAACTTTTCGATTGAGGCTGGCGCTTTCTCTAGGTTTTTGGGGACTAAGCGTGGTGATTCAGAACGTGGACTCTGGAGCCAGACTCTGTCACATGGGTCCTGGCTCTGCCACCTACGGGCTGTGTGAACTCGGGCAAGTTACTGTACCATTCTGTGTGTCAGTTTCCTGATCTGTAAAACGGGGATGATTATCATACACACTCCATAGGTGAGTGTAAAGGTGAGAGGATATTTCATATCCGTAAAGTACTTAGAGCAGTGTCTGGCCTTTAGCAGGCGTTAGTAGTGGTTGATTAAAGAAATGGCTAAATGCATACCTAACTATTCAAGGCTTGGAGGCTGTCCCTGGTGAAACGTGTGAACTTGAATGGATTACACCCAACTTTGTTTTGTTTTGTTTCCTTTCCGGCTTGCAGTTGCTACTGACCGCATCTGCAGCACTGTGGAATTAGAAATAATCTCCCTGGACTTGGCTGCTCTTGGTAAAACAATCTAATGCTGTCCAAATTATCCCAGGGAAATAAAAGCCTTTTCAGTAGCATAGTAGGGTTAGGCTTATTTAATATGTATTGTTTATATTGGTTTGTTTAGTGTTTGTTGGTAACTTTGTGTTTTTTCTTTCTTTTTTTTTTTGGCAAAGCTGCTCGGTTAACAAAAGCAGATTAGCTAGGAAATGGTTCAGACCCAGAGAAAAGTAGAGAGCCGTGTAAGCAGAGCACGCCTTTCCTTGACTCTCTGTCGAGAGCTTTTGTGATTCCAGCTGCTCTCTGCCTCAGACACGGTGCCCTCTGCGTGTGCAGTCATCTAAACAGTTCAGGTCTGGGACCGTGGAGAATCCAAGGCGGTATAGTCATGCTTTGCTTAACAGTGGGGATGAGTTCTGAGGAGTGTGTCATGGTCAGGCAATCTCGAGACTGTGCAAACACCACGGAGTTCCTAAACCTGGATGGCAGAGCCTCCTACACACCTAGGCCATATGGGACTAATCTGATGGGACCCCCGTTGTTGACTGAAACGTCCCGATGTAGGGCATGACTGGACTTCCCAACTCCAAGGGCACGGAAGTGTAGCCTGTGGGGCTTTGGAAAAGAACAGAGACGCTCAAGGCCTACTCTGGACCCACTGACTCAGAATCTACTGGGATAGGTCCCGGCTTTAAAGACCAGACGTAGTCCTCCTCTGCAGACATCTCATCAACGGTTTTTCACGCTGGGTTTTCCCTCATCTGAGAAAACAGGCCAAGAGATTGTGAGGATCCATAATTAGTGTTTTAAGACATTTGGCAGGACTCAGTGTTTTTCACGTTCTGTGATACTGGGATCTGCATCTGCGCTGTAATGTGTTAAACCTTGAAATCTTGTCCAAAAGTCATGTCATGACCTAGAGAATCCTTCTGTGAATTCCAGGCAGATTGCCATCTTTCTGCTTCCGCCTCCTCACCTTGACAATGGGGAGAATAACGGTAACCTGCCTTTTGGATGTGAGGATTAAATGAGACAGTTGGTGCAAAGCAGTCGGCACAGGATCTGGCACAAAGTGAAGCCTTCAATCAATTATGATTGCAGTAGTTTTGATTTCCCTCCAGTCGGAATACAGTTTAGTTGAAGTTAGTAGCTGTGCCACAGCTGTGTCTCAGGCTGGTGTCTGCCGCCCTGAGCTAAGCCATAAAAATCCCTGGAATAACTTTTCAAAAGCCTGTTAGCCTCTTGAGGCTCCTACACTTTTTTATTTTATTTTATTTTATTTTATTTTATTGCAGTAACAGTGGATCCTAAGATGATATGGCTTTCAGATGTACGTTGTAATATATTTTGAATTCTGTGTAGATTACATCGTGTTCACCACCCGAAAACTAATGATAGTCCGTCACCTCACATGTGAGCCTCATCACCCCTTTGGCTCTCTCCCCTCCCCCCCTCCCCCTATGGTAACCACCAATGCAATCTCCTTTGCTCTGTGTGCGTTTGTCGTTGTTTTTATCTTCTCCTTATGAGTGAGATCACACGGTGTTTGACTTTGTCCCTCTGATTTATTTCACTTCACATAATACCCTCAAGGTCCATCGACGTTGTCACAAATGGGCGGATCTCATCATTTCTTAGGGCCGAGTGGCATTCCATTGTGTATACATACCACATCTTCTTTATCCATTCTTCCCTTGATGGGCACCTAGGTTGCTTCCAAGTTTTGGCTGTTGTGAATAATGCTGCAGTGAGCCTAGGGGTGCATGTGTCCCTCTGCATTGGTGTTTTCAAGTTCTTTGGATGAATAGCCAGCAGTGGGCTAGCTGGATCATACATATGGTAGATGTGTTCTTAGTTTTCTGAGGATACTCCATCCTGCTTTCCGTAGTGGCTGCACCAGTCTGCCCTCCCACCAGCAGTGCAGGAGAGTTCCCTTCTCTGCACATCCTCTCCGACACTTGTCTCTTGTCTTGTTAATTAGAGCCATTCTGAGCAGAGTAAGGGGACATCTCCTTGTAGTTGTGATTTGCATTTCTCTGATCGCTAAGGATGTTGAGTCCCTTTCCATATGCCTGTTGGCCATCCGTATACCTTCTTTGGAGAAATCACTGCTCAGATCTTTTGCCCGCCTTTTCAATTGGGTTGTTGATGTTTTTTGCTGTTGAGATGTATGAGTTCTTTCTGTGTTTTGGATATTAACCCCTTATCCGATATACGGTTTGCAAGAATCTTCTCCCAGTTGTTAGGTTGTGTTTTGGTTTTGTGGATGGTTTCCTTTGCGGTGCAGAGGATGTTTTTTGACTTTGATGTAGTCCCGTTTGTTCATTTTGTATTTTGTTTCCCTTGCCCAGTCAGACGTGGTACTTGAAAATAGGCTGCTAAGACTGATGTCAAAGAGCACACTGCCTATGTTTGCTTGTAGACGTTGCATGGTTTCGGGTGTGACATTCAAGTGAAAGCCGAGGGAGGAGGCTGCAGTTCCCCGAGAGCGAGCGTAGCGGGGACCCTGCGTCCCTGTCAGCGCACCTTCCCGCTCCGCGAAGGTCCCAAGCATGTGGGCGGGGCCGCAGGAGTTCTCCCAGGAGGGTGTCCCCGTCGCTGTCCGCAGTCCACCGCCGGAGGGGGGGGGGCGGGGCAACGGCCGGGCAGCGTCTGGGCGGCGGCGCGCGCGCGCGCGCGCGCGCGAGGAGAGGACAGGAGCGCGCGGCTGCTGGGCCGCCGTCCTGGGAGGCGTGGGAGGCGTCGGCGAGCCGCGCCTGCCTGCCCAGAGCCGAGCCCGGCGGAGTCCGGCCGCGCTGTGCTGCTCTCTCCCGGGCCGGGCTCGTCCGTTCCCCCGGCGTCCGTGGACGGCGCTCCGCGTCCCCGCTGGGCACAGCAGCCCGGGCCGTGCACAGCCACGGCCGCTAGCCTGAGGAGGCCGTCCTTCAGCTCCCGCTCTTCCTGCTCGCCGGACACGGACGACCAGGGCGCCTGCGAAGAGGATTCCATCTGAGAGAGGTACCTGGGGGGCGTGGGCCTGGGGGCTGGTGGGAGGCGAGCGTGTCCCTGAGGAATAGGCTTGTGCGCCGAGAGGTGCCCGTCAGGTCGCGGGACAGCTGTGCGGCGCGGGGAGCGAGGGGGTCTCTTCGTGCGCTTGAGGCGTTCGTGGAACGGGCGGTGTGTGCCGGGCACCTGCCCAGGGGCCAGCCTGGGCATGCGGTGCCCGGGAGTCGGGCGCTGAAGCGCCAGCCGTGGTCTTGGCTTCTTGGAAGGACAGACGCGAAGTCGATAAGGACACTGGTCTCGAGGCGTTCTGAGGAGTGCGGGTCTCCCTCTTTTCGAGGCTACGTTCCGTTGGGGTTTTCACGAAGCCTGTTGTGGGCCTGAAGCTCAGGCCGGTTCAGGGGCAGTGGCCTGTCGAGGGCCACGTAAGATTTGTGTGCAGAGCCAGTGCTTTCCAAAGCCCTTGACTGTGCAGAAGTCTACCTGTTAGGGGTGCAGTGGGGGCTGTCCGGGGAGCGTTGTGAGCAGAGGTATGTGCCCCACACTTGAAAGCATGGAAGAGAAAGCGTGAGGCTGGAGGGTGCTCCGTTCGTTCCCTCCTTGCACAGAAAGTCTGGAGAGTTGACTTTGGGACAAGTCCTTCCTTTCCTCTGGTCGGTGCGTGTTCAGTGGTCTGGACACTTGGTGAGCAAGACTGACAGGCTGTTTGACGTACTGGCCCTCACAGCCTGGTTGGAAAGGACAGACAGGCAGCCACCAATTACCTAGGAGATACGTAAAAGCAATTTTGTGTTGAGTGTTGAGAAAGACGGCATTTCCTGTTAGACTTGGTGACTTAGGCAGTGATGTTGAAGCTGAGAGCAGATGCCTAAAAGAAAAGGAGGACCTGGGCGGGAGAGTGTTGGGACAGGGCAAGGGAGGAGTAGGGCCTGTCAGAGGAGCTGAAAGCATGCCCTGGAGACTGGGGCCGCCGCGTAGGGACTGTAGGGTGGGGAAAAGAAAACTTTTCGATTGAGGCTGGCGCTTTCTCTAGGTTTTTGGGGACTAAGCGTGGTGATTCAGAACGTGGACTCTGGAGCCAGACTCTGTCACATGGGTCCTGGCTCTGCCACCTACGGGCTGTGTGAACTCGGGCAAGTTACTGTACCATTCTGTGTGTCAGTTTCCTGATCTGTAAAACGGGGATGATTATCATACACACTCCATAGGTGAGTGTAAAGGTGAGAGGATATTTCATATCCGTAAAGTACTTAGAGCAGTGTCTGGCCTTTAGCAGGCGTTAGTAGTGGTTGATTAAAGAAATGGCTAAATGCATACCTAACTATTCAAGGCTTGGAGGCTGTCCCTGGTGAAACGTGTGAACTTGAATGGATTACACCCAACTTTGTTTTGTTTTGTTTCCTTTCCGGCTTGCAGTTGCTACTGACCGCATCTGCAGCACTGTGGAATTAGAAATAATCTCCCTGGACTTGGCTGCTCTTGGTAAAACAATCTAATGCTGTCCAAATTATCCCAGGGAAATAAAAGCCTTTTCAGTAGCATAGTAGGGTTAGGCTTATTTAATATGTATTGTTTATATTGGTTTGTTTAGTGTTTGTTGGTAACTTTGTGTTTTTTCTTTCTTTTTTTTTTTGGCAAAGCTGCTCGGTTAAAAAAAGCAGATTAGCTAGGAAATGGTTCAGACCCAGAGAAAAGTAGAGAGTCGTGTAAGCAGAGCACGCCTTTCCTTGACTCTCTGTCGAGAGCTTTTGTGATTCCAGCTGCTCTCTGCCTCAGACACGGTGCCCTCTGCGTGTGCAGTCATCTAAACAGTTCAGGTCTGGGACCGTGGAGAATCCAAGGCGGTATAGTCATGCTTTGCTTAACAGTGGGGATGAGTTCTGAGGAGTGTGTCATGGTCAGGCAATCTCGAGACTGTGCAAACACCACGGAGTTCCTAAACCTGGATGGCAGAGCCTCCTACACACCTAGGCCATATGGGACTAATCTGATGGGACCCCCGTTGTTGACTGAAACGTCCCGATGTAGGGCATGACTGGACTTCCCAACTCCAAGGGCACGGAAGTGTAGCCTGTGGGGCTTTGGAAAAGAACAGAGACGCTCAAGGCCTACTCTGGACCCACTGACTCAGAATCTACTGGGATAGGTCCCGGCTTTAAAGACCAGACGTAGTCCTCCTCTGCAGACATCTCATCAACGGTTTTTCACGCTGGGTTTTCCCTCATCTGAGAAAACAGGCCAAGAGATTGTGAGGATCCATAATTAGTGTTTTAAGACATTTGGCAGGACTCAGTGTTTTTCACGTTCTGTGATACTGGGATCTGCATCTGCGCTGTAATGTGTTAAACCTTGAAATCTTGTCCAAAAGTCATGTCATGACCTAGAGAATCCTTCTGTGAATTCCAGGCAGATTGCCATCTTTCTGCTTCCGCCTCCTCACCTTGACAATGGGGAGAATAACGGTAACCTGCCTTTTGGATGTGAGGATTAAATGAGACAGTTGGTGCAAAGCAGTCGGCACAGGATCTGGCACAAAGTGAAGCCTTCAATCAATTATGATTGCAGTAGTTTTGATTTCCCTCCAGTCGGAATACAGTTTAGTTGAAGTTAGTAGCTGTGCCACAGCTGTGTCTCAGGCTGGTGTCTGCCGCCCTGAGCTAAGCCATAAAAATCCCTGGAATAACTTTTCAAAAGCCTGTTAGCCTCTTGAGGCTCCTACACTTTTTTATTTTATTTTATTTTATTTTATTTTATTGCAGTAACAGTGGATCCTAAGATGATATGGCTTTCAGATGTACGTTGTAATATATTTTGAATTCTGTGTAGATTACATCGTGTTCACCACCCGAAAACTAATGATAGTCCGTCACCTCACATGTGAGCCTCATCACCCCTTTGGCTCTCTCCCCTCCCCCCTCCCCCTATGGTAACCACCAATGCAATCTCCTTTGCTCTGTGTGCGTTTGTCGTTGTTTTTATCTTCTCCTTATGAGTGAGATCACACGGTGTTTGACTTTGTCCCTCTGATTTATTTCACTTCACATAATACCCTCAAGGTCCATCGACGTTGTCACAAATGGGCGGATCTCATCATTTCTTAGGGCCGAGTGGCATTCCATTGTGTATACATACCACATCTTCTTTATCCATTCTTCCCTTGATGGGCACCTAGGTTGCTTCCAAGTTTTGGCTGTTGTGAATAATGCTGCAGTGAGCCTAGGGGTGCATGTGTCCCTCTGCATTGGTGTTTTCAAGTTCTTTGGATGAATAGCCAGCAGTGGGCTAGCTGGATCATACATATGGTAGATGTGTTCTTAGTTTTCTGAGGATACTCCATCCTGCTTTCCGTAGTGGCTGCACCAGTCTGCCCTCCCACCAGCAGTGCAGGAGAGTTCCCTTCTCTGCACATCCTCTCCGACACTTGTCTCTTGTCTTGTTAATTAGAGCCATTCTGAGCAGAGTAAGGGGACATCTCCTTGTAGTTGTGATTTGCATTTCTCTGATCGCTAAGGATGTTGAGTCCCTTTCCATATGCCTGTTGGCCATCCGTATACCTTCTTTGGAGAAATCACTGCTCAGATCTTTTGCCCGCCTTTTCAATTGGGTTGTTGATGTTTTTTGCTGTTGAGATGTATGAGTTCTTTCTGTGTTTTGGATATTAACCCCTTATCCGATATACGGTTTTGCAAGAATCTTCTCCAGTTGTTAGGTTGTGTTTTGGTTTTGTGGATGGTTTCCTTTGCGGTGCAGAGGATGTTTTTGACTTTGATGTAGTCCCGTTTGTTCATTTTGTATTTTGTTTCCCTTGCCCAGTCAGACGTGGTACTTGAAAATAGGCTGCTAAGACTGATGTCAAAGAGCACACTGCCTATGTTTGCTTGTAGACGTTGCATGGTTTCGGGTGTGGACATTCAAGTGAAAGCCGAGGGAGGAGGCTGCAGTTCCCCCGAGAGCGAGCGTAGCGGGGACCCTGCGTCCCTGTCAGCGCACCTTCCCGCTCCGCGAAGGTCCCAAGCATGTGGGCGGGGCCGCAGGAGTTCTCCCAGGAGGGTGTCCCCGTCGCTGTCCGCAGTCCACCGCCGGAGGGGGGGGGGGGCGGGGCAACGGCCGGGCAGCGTCTGGGCGGCGGCGCGCGCGCTGCGCTGCGCGCGGAGGAGAGGACAGGAGCGCGCGGCTGCTGGGCCGCCGTCCTGGGAGGCGTGGGAGGCGTCGGCGAGCCGCGCCTGCCTGCCCAGAGCCGAGCCCGGCGGAGTCCGGCCGCGCTGTGCTGCTCTCTCCCGGGCCGGGCTCGTCCGTTCCCCCGGCGTCCGTGGACGGCGCTCCGCGTCCCCGCTGGGCACAGCAGCCCGGGCCGTGCACAGCCACGGCCGCTAGCCTGAGGAGGCCGTCCTTCAGCTCCCGTCTTCCTGCTCGCCGGACACGGACGACCAGGGCGCCTGCGAAGAGGATTCCATCTGAGAGAGGTACCTGGGGGCGTGGGCCTGGGGGCTGGTGGGAGGCGAGCGTGTCCCTGAGGAATAGGCTTGTGCGCCGAGAGGTGCCCGTCAGGTCGCGGGACAGCTGTGCGGCGCGGGAGCGAGGGGGTCTCTTCGTGCGCTGAGGCGTTCGTGGAACGGGCGGTGTGTGCCGGGCACCTGCCCAGGGGCCAGCCTGGGCATGCGGTGCCCGGGAGTCGGGCGCTGAAGCGCCAGCCGTGGTCTTGGCTTCTTGGAAGGACAGACGCGAAGTCGATAAGGACACTGGTCTCGAGGCGTTCTGAGGAGTGCGGGTCTCCCTCTTTTCGAGGCTACGTCCGTTGGGGTTTTCACGAAGCCTGTTGTGGGCCTGAAGCTCAGGCCGGTTCAGGGCAGTGGCCTGTCGAGGGCCACGTAAGATTTGTGTGCAGAGCCAGTGCTTTCCAAAGCCCTTGACTGTGCAGAAGTCTACCTGTTAGGGGTGCAGTGGGGGCTGTCCGGGGAGCGTTGTGAGCAGAGGTATGTGCCCCACACTTGAAAGCATGGAAGAGAAATCGTGAGGCTGAGGGTGCTCCGTTCGTTCCCTCCTTGCACAGAAAGTCTGGAGAGTTGACTTTGGGACAAGTCCTTCCTTTCCTCTGGTCGGTGCGTGTTCAGTGGTCTGGACACTTGGTGAGCAAGACTGACAGGCTGTTTGACGTACTGGCCCTCACAGCCTGGTTGGAAAGGACAGACAGGCAGCCACAATTACCTAGGAGATACGTAAAAGCAATTTTGTGTTGAGTGTTGAGAAAGACGGCATTTCCTGTTAGACTTGGTGACTTAGGCAGTGATGTTGAAGCTGAGAGCAGATGCCTAAAAGAAAAGGAGGACCTGGGCGGGAGAGTGTTGGGACAGGGCAAGGGAGGAGTAGGGCCTGTCAGAGGAGCTGAAAGCATGCCCTGGAGACTGGGGCCGCCGCGTAGGGACTGTAGGGTGGGGAAAAGAAAACTTTTCGATTGAGGCTGGCGCTTTCTCTAGGTTTTTGGGGACTAAGCGTGGTGATTCAGAACGTGGACTCTGGAGCCAGACTCTGTCACATGGGTCCTGGCTCTGCCACCTACGGGCTGTGTGAACTCGGCAAGTTACTGTACCATTCTGTGTGTCAGTTTCCTGATCTGTAAAACGGGGATGATTATCATACACACTCCATAGGTGAGTGTAAAGGTGAGAGGATATTTCATATCCGTAAAGTACTTAGAGCAGTGTCTGGCCTTTAGCAGGCGTTAGTAGTGGTTGATTAAAGAAATGGCTAAATGCATACCTAACTATTCAAGGCTTGGAGGCTGTCCCTGTGAAACGTGTGAACTTGAATGGATTACACCCAACTTTGTTTTTGTTTTGTTTCCTTTCCGGCTTGCAGTTGCTACTGACCGCATCTGCAGCACTGTGGAATTAGAAATAATCTCCCTGGACTTGGCTGCTCTTGGTAAAACAATCTAATGCTGTCCAATTATCCCAGGGAAATAAAAGCCTTTTCAGTAGCATAGTAGGGTTAGGCTTATTTAATATGTATTGTTTATATTGGTTTGTTTAGTGTTTGTTGGTAACTTTGTGTTTTTTCTTTCTTTTTTTTTTTGGCAAAGCTGCTCGGTTAAAAAAAGCAGATTAGCTAGGAAATGGTTCAGACCCAGAGAAAAGTAGAGAGTCGTGTAAGCAGAGCACGCCTTTCCTTGACTCTCTGTCGAGAGC
>NW_027222103.1:0-18378 GCF_041296265.1 Equus caballus
AGTTAGGTATGCATTTAGCCATTTCTTTAATCAACCACTACTAACGCCTGCTAAAGGCCAGACACTGCTCTAAGTACTTTACGGATATGAAATATCCTCTCACCTTTACACTCACCTATGGAGTGTGTATGATAATCATCCCCGTTTTACAGATCAGGAAACTGACACACAGAATGGTACAGTAACTTGCCCGAGTTCACACAGCCCGTTAGGTGGCAGAGCCAGGACCCATGTGACAGAGTCTGGCTCCAGAGTCCACGTTCTGAATCACCACGCTTAGTCCCCAAAAACCTAGAGAAAGCGCCAGCCTCAATCGAAAAGTTTTCTTTTCCCCACCCTACAGTCCCTACGCGGCGGCCCCAGTCTCCAGGGCATGCTTTCAGCTCCTCTGACAGGCCCTACTCCTCCCTTGCCCTGTCCCAACACTCTCCCGCCCAGGTCCTCCTTTTCTTTTAGGCATCTGCTCTCAGCTTCAACATCACTGCCTAAGTCACCAAGTCTAACAGGAAATGCCGTCTTTCTCAACACTCAACACAAAATTGCTTTTACGTATCTCCTAGGTAATTGGTGGCTGCCTGTCTGTCCTTTCCAACCAGGCTGTGAGGGCCAGTACGTCAAACAGCCTGTCAGTCTTGCTCACCAAGTGTCCAGACCACTGAACACGCACCGACCAGAGGAAAGGAAGGACTTGTCCCAAAGTCAACTCTCCAGACTTTCTGTGCAAGGAGGGGAACGAACGGAGCACCCTCCAGCCTCACGCTTTCTCTTCCATGCTTTCAAGTGTGGGGCACATACCTCTGCTCACAACGCTCCCCGGACAGCCCCCACTGCACCCCTAACAGGTAGACTTCTGCACAGTCAAGGGCTTTGGAAAGCACTGGCTCTGCACACAAATCTTACGTGGCCCTCGACAGGCCACTGCCCCTGAACCGGCCTGAGCTTCAGGCCCACAACAGGCTTCGTGAAAACCCCAACGGAACGTAGCCTCGAAAAGAGGGAGACCCGCACTCCTCAGAACGCCTCGAGACCAGTGTCCTTATCGACTTCGCGTCTGTCCTTCCAAGAAGCCAAGACCACGGCTGGCGCTTCAGCGCCCGACTCCCGGGCACCGCATGCCCAGGCTGGCCCCTGGGCAGGTGCCCGGCACACACCGCCCGTTCCACGAACGCCTCAAGCGCACGAAGAGACCCCCTCGCTCCCCGCGCCGCACAGCTGTCCCGCGACCTGACGGGCACCTCTCGGCGCACAAGCCTATTCCTCAGGGACACGCTCGCCTCCCACCAGCCCCCAGGCCCACGCCCCCCAGGTACCTCTCTCAGATGGAATCCTCTTCGCAGGCGCCCTGGTCGTCCGTGTCCGGCGAGCAGGAAGAGCGGGAGCTGAAGGACGGCCTCCTCAGGCTAGCGGCCGTGGCTGTGCACGGCCCGGGCTGCTGTGCCCAGCGGGGACGCGGAGCGCCGTCCACGGACGCCGGGGGGAACGGACGAGCCCGGCCCGGGAAGAGAGCAGCACAGCGCGGCCGGACTCCGCCGGGCTCGGCTCTGGGCAGGCAGGCGCGGCTCGCCGACGCCTCCCACGCCTCCCAGGACGGCGGCCCAGCAGCCGCGCGCTCCTCTCCTCTCCTCGCGCGCGCTGCGCGCGCGCGCCGCCGCCCAGACGCTGCCCGGCCGTTGCCCCGCCCCCCCCCCCCTCCGGCGGTGGACTGCGGACAGCGACGGGGACACCCTCCTGGGAGAACTCCTGCGGCCCCGCCCACATGCTTGGGACCTTCGCGGAGCGGGAAGGTGCGCTGACAGGGACGCAGGGGCCCCGCTACGCTCGCTCTCGGGGAACTGCAGCCTCCTCCCTCGGCTTTCACTTGAATGTCACACCCGAAACCATGCAACGTCTACAAGCAAACATAGGCAGTGTGCTCTTTGACATCAGTCTTAGCAGCCTATTTTCAAGTACCACGTCTGACTGGGCAAGGGAAACAAAATACAAAATGAACAAACGGGACTACATCAAAGTCAAAAAACATCCTCTGCACCGCAAAGGAAACCATCCACAAAACCAAAACACAACCTAACAACTGGGAGAAGATTCTTGCAAACCGTATATCGGATAAGGGGTTAATATCCAAAACACAGAAAGAACTCATACATCTCAACAGCAAAAAACATCAACAACCCAATTGAAAAGGCGGGCAAAAGATCTGAGCAGTGATTTCTCCAAAGAAGGTATACGGATGGCCAACAGGCATATGGAAAGGGACTCAACATCCTTAGCGATCAGAGAAATGCAAATCACAACTACAAGGAGATGTCCCCTTACTCTGCTCAGAATGGCTCTAATTAACAAGACAAGAGACAAGTGTCGGAGAGGATGTGCAGAGAAGGGAACTCTCCTGCACTGCTGGTGGGAGGGCAGACTGGTGCAGCCACTACGGAAAGCAGGATGGAGTATCCTCAGAAAACTAAGAACACATCTACCATATGTATGATCCAGCTAGCCCCACTGCTGGCTATTCATCCAAAGAACTTGAAAACACCAATGCAGAGGGACACATGCACCCCTAGGCTCACTGCAGCATTATTCACAACAGCCAAAACTTGGAAGCAACCTAGGTGCCCATCAAGGGAAGAATGGATAAAGAAGATGTGGTATGTATACACAATGGAATGCCACTCGGCCCTAAGAAATGATGAGATCCGCCCATTTGTGACAACGTCGATGGACCTTGAGGGTATTATGTGAAGTGAAATAAATCAGAGGGACAAAGTCAAACACCGTGTGATCTCACTCATAAGGAGAAGATAAAAACAACGACAAACGCACACAGAGCAAAGGAGATTGCATTGGTGGTTACCATAGGGGGAGGGGGGAGGGGAGAGAGCCAAAGGGGTGATGAGGCTCACATGTGAGGTGACGGACTATCATTAGTTTTCGGGTGGTGAACACGATGTAATCTACACAGAATTCAAAATATATTACAACGTACATCTGAAAGCTATATCATCTTAGGATCCACTGTTACTGCAATAAAATAAAATAAAATAAAATAAAATAAAATAAAATAAAATAAAAAAGTGTAGGAGCCTCAAGAGGCTAACAGGCTTTTGAAAAGTTATTCCAGGGATTTTTATGGCTTAGCTCAGGGCGGCAGACACCAGCCTGAGACACAGCTGTGGCACAGCTACTAACTTCAACTAAACTGTATTCCGACTGGAGGGAAATCAAAACTACTGCAATCATAATTTCTTGAAGGCTTCACTTTGTGCCAGATCCTGTGCCGACTGCTTTGCACCAACTGTCTCATTTAATCCTCACATCCAAAAGGCAGGTTACCGTTATTCTCCCCATTGTCAAGGTGAGGAGGCGGAAGCAGAAAGATGGCAATCTGCCTGGAATTCACAGAAGGATTCTCTAGGTCATGACATGACTTTTGGACAAGATTTCAAGGTTTAACACATTA
Organism: Equus caballus; assembly: GCF_041296265.1. NCBI lineage: Eukaryota > Metazoa > Chordata > Mammalia > Perissodactyla > Equidae > Equus > Equus caballus. Next base: position 3,455 of record NW_027222103.1, read on the forward strand.
CAGCGCAGATGCAGATCCCAGTATCACAGAACGTGAAAAACACTGAGTCCTGCCAAATGTCTTAAAACACTAATTATGGATCCTCACAATCTCTTGGCCTGTTTTCTCAGATGAGGGAAAACCCAGCGTGAAAAACCGTTGATGAGATGTCTGCAGAGGAGGACTACGTCTGGTCTTTAAAGCCGGGACCTATCCCAGTAGATTCTGAGTCAGTGGGTCCAGAGTAGGCCTTGAGCGTCTCTGTTCTTTTCCAAAGCCCCACAGGCTACACTTCCGTGCCCTTGGAGTTGGGAAGTCCAGTCATGCCCTACATCGGGACGTTTCAGTCAACAACGGGGGGTCCCATCAGATTAGTCCCATATGGCCTAGGTGTGTAGGAGGCTCTGCCATCCAGGTTTAGGAACTCCGTGGTGTTTGCACAGTCTCGAGATTGCCTGACCATGACACACTCCTCAGAACTCATCCCCACTGTTAAGCAAAGCATGACTATACCGCCTTGGATTCTCCACGGTCCCAGACCTGAACTGTTTAGATGACTGCACACGCAGAGGGGCACCGTGTCTGAGGCAGAGAGCAGCTGGAATCACAAAAGCTCTCGACAGAGAGTCAAGGAAAGGCGTGCTCTGCTTACACGACTCTCTACTTTTCTCTGGGTCTGAACCATTTCCTAGCTAATCTGCTTTTTTTAACCGAGCAGCTTTGCCAAAAAAAAAAAAAAAAGAAAGAACACAAAGTTACCAACAAACACTAAACAAACCAATATAAACAATACATATTAAATAAGCCTAACCCTACTATGCTACTGAAAAGGCTTTTATTTCCCTGGGATAATTTGGACAGCATTAGATTGTTTGACCAAGAGCAGCCAAGTCGAGGCAGATTATTTCTAATTCCACAGTGCTGCAGATGCGGTCAGTAGCAACTGCAAGCCGGAAAGGAAACAAAACAAAGTTGGGTGTAATCCATTCAAGTTCACACGTTTCACCAGGGACAGCCTCCAAGCCTTGAATAGTTAGGTATGCATTTAGCCATTTCTTTAATCAACCACTACTAACGCCTGCTAAAGGCCAGACACTGCTCTAAGTACTTTACGGATATGAAATATCCTCTCACCTTTACACTCACCTATGGAGTGTGTATGATAATCATCCCCGTTTTACAGATCAGGAAACTGACACACAGAATGGTACAGTAACTTGCCCAAGTTCACACAGCCCGTAGGTGGCAGAGCCAGGACCCATGTGACAGAGTCTGGCTCCAGAGTCCACGTTCTGAATCACCACGCTTAGTCCCCAAAAACCTAGAGAAAGCGCCAGCCTCAATCGAAAAGTTTTCTTTTCCCCACCCTACAGTCCCTACGCGGCGGCCCCAGTCTCCAGGGCATGCTTTCAGCTCCTCTGACAGGCCCTACTCCTCCCTTGCCCTGTCCCAACACTCTCCCGCACAGGTCCTCCTTTTCTTTTAGGCATCTGCTCTCAGCTTCAACATCACTGCCTAAGTCACCAAGTCTAACAGGAAATGCCGTCTTTCTCAACACTCAACACAAAATTGCTTTTACGTATCTCCTAGGTAATTGGTGGCTGCCTGTCTGTCCTTTCCAACCAGGCTGTGAGGGCCAGTACGTCAAACAGCCTGTCAGTCTTGCTCACCAAGTGTCCAGACCACTGAACACGCACCGACCAGAGGAAAGGAAGGACTTGTCCCAAAGTCAACTCTCCAGACTTTCTGTGCAAGGAGGGAACGAACGGAGCACCCTCCAGCCTCACGCTTTCTCTTCCATGCTTTCAAGTGTGGGGCACATACCTCTGCTCACAACGCTCCCCGGACAGCCCCCACTGCACCCCTAACAGGTAGACTTCTGCACAGTCAAGGGCTTTGGAAAGCACTGGCTCTGCACACAAATCTTACGTGGCCCTCGACAGGCCACTGCCCCTGAACCGGCCTGAGCTTCAGGCCCACAACAGGCTTCGTGAAAACCCCAACGGAACGTAGCCTCGAAAAGAGGGAGACCCGCACTCCTCAGAACGCCTCGAGACCAGTGTCCTTATCGACTTCGCGTCTGTCCTTCCAAGAAGCCAAGACCACGGCTGGCGCTTCAGCGCCCGACTCCCGGGCACCGCATGCCCAGGCTGGCCCCTGGGCAGGTGCCCGGCACACACCGCCCGTTCCACGAACGCCTCAAGCGCACGAAGAGACCCCCTCGCTCCCCGCGCCGCACAGCTGTCCCGCGACCTGACGGGCACCTCTCGGCGCACAAGCCTATTCCTCAGGGACACGCTCGCCTCCCACCAGCCCCCAGGCCCACGCCCCCCAGGTACCTCTCTCAGATGGAATCCTCTTCGCAGGCGCCCTGGTCGTCCGTGTCCGGCGAGCAGGAAGAGCGGGAGCTGAAGGACGGCCTCCTCAGGCTAGCGGCCGTGGCTGTGCACGGCCCGGGCTGCTGTGCCCAGCGGGGACGCGGAGCGCCGTCCACGGACGCCGGGGGAACGGACGAGCCCGGCCCGGGAGGAGAGCAGCACAGCGCGGCCGGACTCCGCCGGGCTCGGCTCTGGGCAGGCAGGCGCGGCTCGCCGACGCCTCCCACGCCTCCCAGGACGGCGGCCCAGCAGCCGCGCGCTCCTCTCCTCTCCTCGCGCGCGGCGCGCGCGCGCCGCCGCCCAGACGCTGCCCGGCCGTTGCCCCGCCCCCCCCCCCTCCGGCGGTGGACTGCGGACAGCGACGGGGACACCCTCCTGGGAGAACTCCTGCGGCCCCGCCCACATGCTTGGGACCTTCGCGGAGCGGGAAGGTGCGCTGACAGGGACGCAGGGTCCCCGCTACGCTCGCTCTCGGGGAACTGCAGCCTCCTCCCTCGGCTTTCACTTGAATGTCACACCCGAAACCATGCAACGTCTACAAGCAAACATAGGCAGTGTGCTCTTTGACATCAGTCTTAGCAGCCTATTTTCAAGTACCACGTCTGACTGGGCAAGGGAAACAAAATACAAAATGAACAAACGGGACTACATCAAAGTCAAAAAACATCCTCTGCACCGCAAAGGAAACCATCCACAAAACCAAAACACAACCTAACAACTGGGAGAAGATTCTTGCAAACCGTATATCGGATAAGGGGTTAATATCCAAAACACAGAAAGAACTCATACATCTCAACAGCAAAAAACATCAACAACCCAATTGAAAAGGCGGGCAAAAGATCTGAGCAGTGATTTCTCCAAAGAAGGTATACGGATGGCCAACAGGCATATGGAAAGGGACTCAACATCCTTAGCGATCAGAGAAATGCAAATCACAACTACAAGGAGATGTCCCCTTACTCTGCTCAGAATGGCTCTAATTAACAAGACAAGAGACAAGTGTCGGAGAGGATGTGCAGAGAAGGGAACTCTCCTGCACTGCTGGTGGGAGGGCAGACTGGTGCAGCCACTACGGAAAGCAGGATGGAGTATCCTCAGAAAACTAAGAACACATCTACCATATGTATGATCCAGCTAGCCCACTGCTGGCTATTCATCCAAAGAACTTGAAAACACCAATGCAGAGGGACACATGCACCCCTAGGCTCACTGCAGCATTATTCACAACAGCCAAAACTTGGAAGCAACCTAGGTGCCCATCAAGGGAAGAATGGATAAAGAAGATGTGGTATGTATACACAATGGAATGCCACTCGGCCCTAAGAAATGATGAGATCCGCCCATTTGTGACAACGTCGATGGACCTTGAGGGTATTATGTGAAGTGAAATAAATCAGAGGGACAAAGTCAAACACCGTGTGATCTCACTCATAAGGAGAAGATAAAAACAACGACAAACGCACACAGAGCAAAGGAGATTGCATTGGTGGTTACCATAGGGGGAGGGGGGAGGGGAGAGAGCCAAAGGGGTGATGAGGCTCACATGTGAGGTGACGGACTATCATTAGTTTTCGGGGTGGTGAACACGATGTAATCTACACAGAATTCAAAATATATTACAACGTACATCTGAAAGCTATATCATCTTAGGATCCACTGTTACTGCAATAAAATAAAATAAAATAAAATAAAATAAAATAAAATAAAATAAAATAAAAAAGTGTAGGAGCCTCAAGAGGCTAACAGGCTTTTGAAAAGTTATTCCAGGGATTTTTATGGCTTAGCTCAGGGCGGCAGACACCAGCCTGAGACACAGCTGTGGCACAGCTACTAACTTCAACTAAACTGTATTCCGACTGGAGGGAAATCAAAACTACTGCAATCATAATTTCTTGAAGGCTTCACTTTGTGCCAGATCCTGTGCCGACTGCTTTGCACCAACTGTCTCATTTAATCCTCACATCCAAAAGGCAGGTTACCGTTATTCTCCCCATTGTCAAGGTGAGGAGGCGGAAGCAGAAAGATGGCAATCTGCCTGGAATTCACAGAAGGATTCTCTAGGTCATGACATGACTTTTGGACAAGATTTCAAGGTTTAACACATTACAGCGCAGATGCAGATCCCAGTATCACAGAACGTGAAAAACACTGAGTCCTGCCAAATGTCTTAAAACACTAATTATGGATCCTCACAATCTCTTGGCCTGTTTTCTCAGATGAGGGAAAACCCAGCGTGAAAAACCGTTGATGAGATGTCTGCAGAGGAGGACTACGTCTGGTCTTTAAAGCCGGGACCTATCCCAGTAGATTCTGAGTCAGTGGGTCCAGAGTAGGCCTTGAGCGTCTCTGTTCTTTTCCAAAGCCCCACAGGCTACACTTCCGTGCCCTTGGAGTTGGGAAGTACAGTCATGCCCTACATCGGGACGTTTCAGTCAACAACGGGGGTCCCATCAGATTAGTCCCATATGGCCTAGGTGTGTAGGAGGCTCTGCCATCCAGGTTTAGGAACTCCGTGGTGTTTGCACAGTCTCGAGATTGCCTGACCATGACACACTCCTCAGAACTCATCCCCACTGTTAAGCAAAGCATGACTATACCGCCTTGGATTCTCCACGGTCCCAGACCTGAACTGTTTAGATGACTGCACACGCAGAGGGCACCGTGTCTGAGGCAGAGAGCAGCTGGAATCACAAAGCTCTCGACAGAGAGTCAAGGAAAGGCGTGCTCTGCTTACACGACTCTCTACTTTTCTCTGGGTCTGAACCATTTCCTAGCTAATCTGCTTTTTTTAACCGAGCAGCTTTGCCAAAAAAAAAAGAAAGAAAAAACACAAAGTTACCAACAAACACTAAACAAACCAATATAAACAATACATATTAAATAAGCCTAACCCTACTATGCTACTGAAAAGGCTTTTATTTCCCTGGGATAATTTGGACAGCATTAGATTGTTTTACCAAGAGCAGCCAAGTCCAGGGAGATTATTTCTAATTCCACAGTGCTGCAGATGCGGTCAGTAGCAACTGCAAGCCGGAAAGGAAACAAAACAAAACAAAGTTGGGTGTAATCCATTCAAGTTCACACGTTTCACCAGGGACAGCCTCCAAGCCTTGAATAGTTAGGTATGCATTTAGCCATTTCTTTAGTCAACCACTACTAACGCCTGCTAAAGGCCAGACACTGCTCTAAGTACTTTACGGATATGAAATATCCTCTCACCTTTACACTCACCTATGGAGTGTGTATGATAATCATCCCCGTTTTACAGATCAGGAAACTGACACACAGAATGGTACAGTAACTTGCCTGAGTTCACACAGCCCGTAGGTGGCAGAGCCAGGACCCATGTGACAGAGTCTGGCTCCAGAGTCCACGTTCTGAATCACCACGCTTAGTCCCCAAAAACCTAGAGAAAGCGCCAGCCTCAATCGAAAAGTTTTCTTTTCCCCACCCTACAGTCCCTACGCGGCGGCCCCAGTCTCCAGGGCATGCTTTCAGCTCCTCTGACAGGCCCTACTCCTCCCTTGCCCTGTCCCAACACTCTCCCGCACAGGTCCTCCTTTTCTTTTAGGCATCTGCTCTCAGCTTCAACATCACTGCCTAAGTCACCAAGTCTAACAGGAAATGCCGTCTTTCTCAACACTCAACACAAAATTGCTTTTACGTATCTCCTAGGTAATTGGTGGCTGCCTGTCTGTCCTTTCCAACCAGGCTGTGAGGGCCAGTACGTCAAACAGCCTGTCAGTCTTGCTCACCAAGTGTCCAGACCACTGAACACGCACCGACCAGAGGAAAGGAAGGACTTGTCCCAAAGTCAACTCTCCAGACTTTCTGTGCAAGGAGGGAACGAACGGAGCACCCTCCAGCCTCACGCTTTCTCTTCCATGCTTTCAAGTGTGGGGCACATACCTCTGCTCACAACGCTCCCCGGACAGCCCCCACTGCACCCCTAACAGGTAGACTTCTGCACAGTCAAGGGCTTTGGAAAGCACTGGCTCTGCACACAAATCTTACGTGGCCCTCGACAGGCCACTTCCCCTGAACCGGCCTGAGCTTCAGGCCCACAACAGGCTTCGTGAAAACCCCAACGGAACGTAGCCTCGAAAAGAGGGAGACCCGCACTCCTCAGAACGCCTCGAGACCAGTGTCCTTATCGACTTCGCGTCTGTCCTTCCGAGAAGCCGAGACCACGGCTGGCGCTTCAGCGCCCGACTCCCGGGCACCGCATGCCCAGGCTGGCCCCGTGCCCGGCACACACCGCCCGTTCCACGAACGCCTCAAGCGCACGAAGAGACCCCCCTCGCTCCCCGCGCCGCACAGCTGTCCCGCGACCTGACGGGCACCTCTCGGCGCACAAGCCTATTCCTCAGGGACACGCTCGCCTCCCACCAGCCCCCAGGCCCACGCCCCCCCAGGTACCTCTCTCAGATGGAATCCTCTTCGCAGGCGCCCTGGTCGTCCGTGTCCGGCGAGCAGGAAGAGCGGGGAGCTGAAGGACGGCCTCCTCAGGCTAGCGGCCGTGGCTGTGCACGGCCCGGGCTGCTGTGCCCAGCGGGGACGCGGAGCGCCGTCCACGGACGCCGGGGGAACGGACGAGCCCGGCCCGGGAGAGAGCAGCACAGCGCGGCCGGACTCCGCCGGGCTCGGCTCTGGGCAGGCAGGCGCGGCTCGCCGACGCCTCCCACGCCTCCCAGGACGGCGGCCCAGCAGCCGCGCGCTCCTCTCCTCTCCTCGCGCGCGCGCGCGCGCGCGCCGCCGCCCAGACGCTGCCCGGCCGTTGCCCCGCCCCCCCCCCTCCGGCGGTGGACTGCGGACAGCGACGGGGGACACCCTCCTGGGAGAACTCCTGCGGCCCCGCCCACATGCTTGGGACCTTCGCGGAGCGGGAAGGTGCGCTGACAGGGACGCAGGGTCCCCGCTACGCTCGCTCTCGGGGAACTGCAGCCTCCTCCCTCGGCTTTCACTTGAATGTCACACCCGAAACCATGCAACGTCTACAAGCAAACATAGGCAGTGTGCTCTTTGACATCAGTCTTAGCAGCCTATTTTCAAGTACCACGTCTGACTGGGCAAGGGAAACAAAATACAAAATGAACAAACGGGACTACATCAAAGTCAAAAAACATCCTCTGCACCGCAAAGGAAACCATCCACAAAACCAAAACACAACCTAACAACTGGGAGAAGATTCTTGCAAACCGTATATCGGATAAGGGGTTAATATCCAAAACACAGAAAGAACTCATACATCTCAACAGCAAAAAACATCAACAACCCAATTGAAAAGGCGGGCAAAAGATCTGAGCAGTGATTTCTCCAAAGAAGGTATACGGATGGCCAACAGGCATATGGAAAGGGACTCAACATCCTTAGCGATCAGAGAAATGCAAATCACAACTACAAGGAGATGTCCCCTTACTCTGCTCAGAATGGCTCTAATTAACAAGACAAGAGACAAGTGTCGGAGAGGATGTGCAGAGAAGGGAACTCTCCTGCACTGCTGGTGGGAGGGCAGACTGGTGCAGCCACTACGGAAAGCAGGATGGAGTATCCTCAGAAAACTAAGAACACATCTACCATATGTATGATCCAGCTAGCCCACTGCTGGCTATTCATCCAAAGAACTTGAAAACACCAATGCAGAGGGACACATGCACCCCTAGGCTCACTGCAGCATTATTCACAACAGCCAAAACTTGGAAGCAACCTAGGTGCCCATCAAGGGAAGAATGGATAAAGAAGATGTGGTATGTATACACCAATGGAATGCCACTCGGCCCTAAGAAATGATGAGATCCGCCCATTTGTGACAACGTCGATGGACCTTGAGGGTATTATGTGAAGTGAAATAAATCAGAGGGACAAAGTCAAACACCGTGTGATCTCACTCATAAGGAGAAGATAAAAACAACGACAAACGCACACAGAGCAAAGGAGATTGCATTGGTGGTTACCATAGGGGGAGGGGGGAGGGGAGAGAGCCAAAGGGGTGATGAGGCTCACATGTGAGGTGACGGACTATCATTAGTTTTCGGGTGGTGAACACGATGTAATCTACACAGAATTCAAAATATATTACAACGTACATCTGAAAGCTATATCATCTTAGGATCCACTGTTACTGCAATAAAATAAAATAAAATAAAATAAAATAAAATAAAATAAAATAAAATAAAAAAGTGTAGGAGCCTCAAGAGGCTAACAGGCTTTTGAAAAGTTATTCCAGGGATTTTTATGGCTTAGCTCAGGGCGGCAGACACCAGCCTGAGACACAGCTGTGGCACAGCTACTAACTTCAACTAAACTGTATTCCGACTGGAGGGAAATCAAAACTACTGCAATCATAATTTCTTGAAGGCTTCACTTTGTGCCAGATCCTGTGCCGACTGCTTTGCACCAACTGTCTCATTTAATCCTCACATCCAAAAGGCAGGTTACCGTTATTCTCCCCATTGTCAAGGTGAGGAGGCGGAAGCAGAAAGATGGCAATCTGCCTGGAATTCACAGAAGGATTCTCTAGGTCATGACATGACTTTTGGACAAGATTTCAAGGTTTAACACATTACAGCGCAGATGCAGATCCCAGTATCACAGAACGTGAAAAACACTGAGTCCTGCCAAATGTCTTAAAACACTAATTATGGATCCTCACAATCTCTTGGCCTGTTTTCTCAGATGAGGGAAAACCCAGCGTGAAAAACCGTTGATGAGATGTCTGCAGAGGAGGACTACGTCTGGTCTTTAAAGCCGGGACCTATCCCAGTAGATTCTGAGTCAGTGGGTCCAGAGTAGGCCTTGAGCGTCTCTGTTCTTTTCCAAAGCCCCACAGGCTACACTTCCGTGCCCTTGGAGTTGGGAAGTACAGTCATGCCCTACATCGGGACGTTTCAGTCAACAACGGGGGTCCCATCAGATTAGTCCCATATGGCCTAGGTGTGTAGGAGGGCTCTGCCATCCAGGTTTAGGAACTCCGTGGTGTTTGCACAGTCTCGAGATTGCCTGACCATGACACACTCCTCAGAACTCATCCCCACTGTTAAGCAAAGCATGACTATACCGCCTTGGATTCTCCACGGTCCCAGACCTGAACTGTTTAGATGACTGCACACGCAGAGGGCACCGTGTCTGAGGCAGGAGAGCAGCTGGAATCACAAAAGCTCTCGACAGAGAGTCAAGGAAAGGCGTGCTCTGCTTACACGACTCTCTACTTTTCTCTGGGTCTGAACCATTTTCCTAGCTAATCTGCTTTTTTTAACCGAGCAGCTTTGCCAAAAAAAAAAAGAAAGAAAAAACACAAAGTTACCAACAAACACTAAACAAACCAATATAAACAATACATATTAAATAAGCCTAACCCTACTATGCTACTGAAAAGGCTTTTATTTCCCTGGGATAATTTGGACAGCATTAGATTGTTTTACCAAGAGCAGCCAAGTCCAGGGAGATTATTTCTAATTCCACAGTGCTGCAGATGCGGTCAGTAGCAACTGCAAGCCGGAAAGGAAACAAAACAAAACAAAGTTGGGTGTAATCCATTCAAGTTCACACGTTTCACCAGGGACAGCCTCCAAGCCTTGAATAGTTAGGTATGCATTTAGCCATTTCTTTAGTCAACCACTACTAACGCCTGCTAAAGGCCAGACACTGCTCTAAGTACTTTACGGATATGAAATATCCTCTCACCTTTACACTCACCTATGGAGTGTGTATGATAATCATCCCCGTTTTACAGATCAGGAAACTGACACACAGAATGGTACAGTAACTTGCCTGAGTTCACACAGCCCGTAGGTGGCAGAGCCAGGACCCATGTGACAGAGTCTGGCTCCAGAGTCCACGTTCTGAATCACCACGCTTAGTCCCCAAAAACCTAGAGAAAGCGCCAGCCTCAATCGAAAAGTTTTCTTTTCCCCACCCTACAGTCCCTACGCGGCGGCCCCAGTCTCCAGGGCATGCTTTCAGCTCCTCTGACAGGCCCTACTCCTCCCTTGCCCTGTCCCAACACTCTCCCGCACAGGTCCTCCTTTTCTTTTAGGCATCTGCTCTCAGCTTCAACATCACTGCCTAAGTCACCAAGTCTAACAGGAAATGCCGTCTTTCTCAACACTCAACACAAAATTGCTTTTACGTATCTCCTAGGTAATTGGTGGCTGCCTGTCTGTCCTTTCCAACCAGGCTGTGAGGGCCAGTACGTCAAACAGCCTGTCAGTCTTGCTCACCAAGTGTCCAGACCACTGAACACGCACCGACCAGAGGAAAGGAAGGACTTGTCCCAAAGTCAACTCTCCAGACTTTCTGTGCAAGGAGGGAACGAACGGAGCACCCTCCAGCCTCACGCTTTCTCTTCCATGCTTTCAAGTGTGGGGCACATACCTCTGCTCACAACGCTCCCCGGACAGCCCCCACTGCACCCCTAACAGGTAGACTTCTGCACAGTCAAGGGCTTTGGAAAGCACTGGCTCTGCACACAAATCTTACGTGGCCCTCGACAGGCCACTGCCCCTGAACCGGCCTGAGCTTCAGGCCCACAACAGGCTTCGTGAAAACCCCAACGGAACGTAGCCTCGAAAAGAGGGAGACCCGCACTCCTCAGAACGCCTCGAGACCAGTGTCCTTATCGACTTCGCGTCTGTCCTTCCAAGAAGCCAAGACCACGGCTGGCGCTTCAGCGCCCGACTCCCGGGCACCGCATGCCCAGGCTGGCCCCTGGGCAGGTGCCCGGCACACACCGCCCGTTCCACGAACGCCTCAAGCGCACGAAGAGACCCCCTCGCTCCCCGCGCCGCACAGCTGTCCCGCGACCTGACGGGGCACCTCTCGGCGCACAAGCCTATTCCTCAGGGACACGCTCGCCTCCCACCAGCCCCCCAGGCCCACGCCCACGCCCCCCAGGTACCTCTCTCAGATGGAATCCTCTTCGCAGGCGCCCTGGTCGTCCGTGTCCGGCGAGCAGGAAGAGCGGGAGCTGAAGGACGGCCTCCTCAGGCTAGCGGCCGTGGCTGTGCACGGCCCGGGCTGCTGTGCCCAGCGGGGACGCGGAGCGCCGTCCCACGGACGCCGGGGGAACGGACGAGCCCGGCCCGGGAGAGAGCAGCACAGCGCGGCCGGACTCCGCCGGGCTCGGCTCTGGGCAGGCAGGCGCGGCTCGCCGACGCCTCCCACGCCTCCCAGGACGGCGGCCCAGCAGCCGCGCGCTCCTCTCCTCTCCTCGCGCGCGCGCGCGCGCGCCGCCGCCCAGACGCTGCCCGGCCGTTGCCCCGCCCCCCCCCCTCCGGCGGTGGACTGCGGACAGCGACGGGGACACCCTCCTGGGAGAACTCCTGCGGCCCCGCCCACATGCTTGGGACCTTCGCGGAGCGGGAAGGTGCCGCTGACAGGGACGCAGGGGCCCCGCTACGCTCGCTCTCGGGGAACTGCAGCCTCCTCGCTCGGCTTTCACTTGAATGTCACACCCGAAACCATGCAACGTCTACAAGCAAACATAGGCAGTGTGCTCTTTGACATCAGTCTTAGCAGCCTATTTTCAAGTACCACGTCTGACTGGGCAAGGGAAACAAAATACAAAATGAACAAACGGGACTACATCAAAGTCAAAAAACATCCTCTGCACCGCAAAGGAAACCATCCACAAAACCAAAACACAACCTAACAACTGGGAGAAGATTCTTGCAAACCGTATATCGGATAAGGGGGTTAATATCCAAAACACAGAAAGAACTCATACATCTCAACAGCAAAAAACATCAACAACCCAATTGAAAAGGCGGGCAAAAGATCTGAGCAGTGATTTCTCCAAAGAAGGTATACGGATGGCCAACAGGCATATGGAAAGGGACTCAACATCCTTAGCGATCAGAGAAATGCAAATCACAACTACAAGGAGATGTCCCCTTACTCTGGTCAGAATGGCTCTAATTAACAAGACAAGAGACAAGTGTCGGAGAGGATGTGCAGAGAAGGGAACTCTCCTGCACTGCTGGTGGGAGGGCAGACTGGTGCAGCCACTACGGAAAGCAGGATGGAGTATCCTCAGAAAACTAAGAACACATCTACCATATGTATGATCCAGCTAGCCCACTGCTGGCTATTCATCCAAAGAACTTGAAAACACCAATGCAGAGGGACACATGCACCCCTAGGCTCACTGCAGCATTATTCACAACAGCCAAAACTTGGAAGCAACCTAGGTGCCCATCAAGGGAAGAATGGATAAAGAAGATGTGGTATGTATACACAATGGAATGCCACTCGGCCCTAAGAAATGATGAGATCCGCCCATTTGTGACAACGTCGATGGACCTTGAGGGTATTATGTGAAGTGAAATAAATCAGAGGGACAAAGTCAAACACCGTGTGATCTCACTCATAAGGAGAAGATAAAAACAACGACAAACGCACACAGAGCAAAGGAGATTGCATTGGTGGTTACCATAGGGGGAGGGGGGAGGGGAGAGAGCCAAAGGGGTGATGAGGCTCACATGTGAGGTGACGGACTATCATTAGTTTTCGGGTGGTGAACACGATGTAATCTACACAGAATTCAAAATATATTACAACGTACATCTGAAAGCCATATCATCTTAGGATCCACTGTTACTGCAATAAAATAAAATAAAATAAAAAAGTGTAGGAGCCTCAAGAGGCTAACAGGCTTTTGAAAAGTTATTCCAGGGATTTTTATGGCTTAGCTCAGGGCGGCAGACACCAGCCTGAGACACAGCTGTGGCACAGCTACTAACTTCAACTAAACTGTATTCCGACTGGAGGGAAATCAAAACTACTGCAATCATAATTGATTGAAGGCTTCACTTTGTGCCAGATCCTGTGCCGACTGCTTTGCACCAACTGTCTCATTAATCCTCACATCCAAAAGGCAGGTTACCGTTATTCTCCCCATTGTCAAGGTGAGGAGGCGGAAGCAGAAAGATGGCAATCTGCCTGGAATTCACAGAAGGATTCTCTAGGTCATGACATGACTTTTGGACAAGATTTCAAGGTTTAACACATTACAGCGCAGATGCAGATCCCAGTATCACAGAACGTGAAAAACACTGAGTCCTGCCAAATGTCTTAAAACACTAATTATGGATCCTCACAATCTCTTGGCCTGTTTTCTCAGATGAGGGAAAACCCAGCGTGAAAAACCGTTGATGAGATGTCTGCAGAGGAGGACTACGTCTGGTCTTTAAAGCCGGGACCTATCCCAGTAGATTCTGAGTCAGTGGGTCCAGAGTAGGCCTTGAGCGTCTCTGTTCTTTTCCAAAGCCCCACAGGCTACACTTCCGTGCCCTTGGAGTTGGGAAGTCCAGTCATGCCCTACATCGGGACGTTTCAGTCAACACGGGGGGTCCCATCAGATTAGTCCCATATGGCCTAGGTGTGTAGGAGGCTCTGCCATCCAGGTTTAGGAACTCCGTGGTGTTTGCACAGTCTCGAGATTGCCTGACCATGACACACTCCTCAGAACTCATCCCCACTGTTAAGCAAAGCATGACTATACCGCCTTGGATTCTCCACGGTCCCAGACCTGAACTGTTTAGATGACTGCACACGCAGAGGGCACCGTGTCTGAGGCAGAGAGCAGCTGGAATCACAAAAGCTCTCGACAGAGAGTCAAGGAAAGGCGTGCTCTGCTTACACGACTCTCTACTTTTCTCTGGGTCTGAACCATTTCCTAGCTAATCTGCTTTTTTTAACCGAGCAGCTTTGCCAAAAAAAAAAAAAAAAGAAAGAACACAAAGTTACCAACAAACACTAAACAAACCAATATAAACAATACATATTAAATAAGCCTAACCCTACTATGCTACTGAAAAGGCTTTTATTTCCCTGGGATAATTTGGACAGCATTAGATTGTTTGACCAAGAGCAGCCAAGTCGAGGCAGATTATTTCTAATTCCACAGTGCTGCAGATGCGGTCAGTAGCAACTGCAAGCCGGAAAGGAAACAAAACAAAGTTGGGTGTAATCCATTCAAGTTCACACGTTTCACCAGGGACAGCCTCCAAGCCTTGAATAGTTAGGTATGCATTTAGCCATTTCTTTAATCAACCACTACTAACGCCTGCTAAAGGCCAGACACTGCTCTAAGTACTTTACGGATATGAAATATCCTCTCACCTTTACACTCACCTATGGAGTGTGTATGATAATCATCCCCGTTTTACAGATCAGGAAACTGACACACAGAATGGTACAGTAACTTGCCCGAGTTCACACAGCCCGTAGGTGGCAGAGCCAGGACCCATGTGACAGAGTCTGGCTCCAGAGTCCACGTTCTGAATCACCACGCTTAGTCCCCAAAAACCTAGAGAAAGCGCCAGCCTCAATCGAAAAGTTTTCTTTTCCCCACCCTACAGTCCCTACGCGGCGGCCCCAGTCTCCAGGGCATGCTTTCAGCTCCTCTGACAGGCCCTACTCCTCCCTTGCCCTGTCCCAACACTCTCCCGCCCAGGTCCTCCTTTTCTTTTAGGCATCTGCTCTCAGCTTCAACATCACTGCCTAAGTCACCAAGTCTAACAGGAAATGCCGTCTTTCTAAAAAAAAAAAACAAAATTGCTTTTACGT
>NW_027222104.1:0-10106 GCF_041296265.1 Equus caballus
TGCTACTGAAAAGGCTTTTATTTCCCTTTTATAATTTGGACAGCATTAGATTGTTTGACCAAGAGCAGCCAAGTCGAGGCAGATTATTTCTAATTCCACAGTGCTGCAGATGCGGTCAGTAGCAACTGCAAGCCGGAAAGGAAACAAAACAAAGTTGGGTGTAATCCATTCAAGTTCACACGTTTCACCAGGGACAGCCTCCAAGCCTTGAATAGTTAGGTATGCATTTAGCCATTTCTTTAATCAACCACTACTAACGCCTGCTAAAGGCCAGACACTGCTCTAAGTACTTTACGGATATGAAATATCCTCTCACCTTTACACTCACCTATGGAGTGTGTATGATAATCATCCCCGTTTTACAGATCAGGAAACTGACACACAGAATGGTACAGTAACTTGCCCAAGTTCACACAGCCCGTAGGTGGCAGAGCCAGGACCCATGTGACAGAGTCTGGCTCCAGAGTCCACGTTCTGAATCACCACGCTTAGTCCCCAAAAACCTAGAGAAAGCGCCAGCCTCAATCGAAAAGTTTTCTTTTCCCCACCCTACAGTCCCTACGCGGCGGCCCCAGTCTCCAGGGCATGCTTTCAGCTCCTCTGACAGGCCCTACTCCTCCCTTGCCCTGTCCCAACACTCTCCCGCACAGGTCCTCCTTTTCTTTTAGGCATCTGCTCTCAGCTTCAACATCACTGCCTAAGTCACCAAGTCTAACAGGAAATGCCGTCTTTCTCAACACTCAACACAAAATTGCTTTTACGTATCTCCTAGGTAATTGGTGGCTGCCTGTCTGTCCTTTCCAACCAGGCTGTGAGGGCCAGTACGTCAAACAGCCTGTCAGTCTTGCTCACCAAGTGTCCAGACCACTGAACACGCACCGACCAGAGGAAAGGAAGGACTTGTCCCAAAGTCAACTCTCCAGACTTTCTGTGCAAGGAGGGAACGAACGGAGCACCCTCCAGCCTCACGCTTTCTCTTCCATGCTTTCAAGTGTGGGGCACATACCTCTGCTCACAACGCTCCCCGGACAGCCCCCACTGCACCCCTAACAGGTAGACTTCTGCACAGTCAAGGGCTTTGGAAAGCACTGGCTCTGCACACAAATCTTACGTGGCCCTCGACAGGCCACTGCCCCTGAACCGGCCTGAGCTTCAGGCCCACAACAGGCTTCGTGAAAACCCCAACGGAACGTAGCCTCGAAAAGAGGGAGACCCGCACTCCTCAGAACGCCTCGAGACCAGTGTCCTTATCGACTTCGCGTCTGTCCTTCCAAGAAGCCAAGACCACGGCTGGCGCTTCAGCGCCCGACTCCCGGGCACCGCATGCCCAGGCTGGCCCCTGGGCAGGTGCCCGGCACACACCGCCCGTTCCACGAACGCCTCAAGCGCACGAAGAGACCCCCTCGCTCCCCGCGCCGCACAGCTGTCCCGCGACCTGACGGGCACCTCTCGGCGCACAAGCCTATTCCTCAGGGACACGCTCGCCTCCCACCAGCCCCCAGGCCCACGCCCCCCAGGTACCTCTCTCAGATGGAATCCTCTTCGCAGGCGCCCTGGTCGTCCGTGTCCGGCGAGCAGGAAGAGCGGGAGCTGAAGGACGGCCTCCTCAGGCTAGCGGCCGTGGCTGTGCACGGCCCGGGCTGCTGTGCCCAGCGGGGACGCGGAGCGCCGTCCACGGACGCCGGGGGAACGGACGAGCCCGGCCCGGGAGAGAGCAGCACAGCGCGGCCGGACTCCGCCGGGCTCGGCTCTGGGCAGGCAGGCGCGGCTCGCCGACGCCTCCCACGCCTCCCAGGACGGCGGCCCAGCAGCCGCGCGCTCCTCTCCTCTCCTCGCGCAGCGCGCGCGCGCGCCGCCGCCCAGACGCTGCCCGGCCGTTGCCCCGCCCCCCCCCCTCCGGCGGTGGACTGCGGACAGCGACGGGGACACCCTCCTGGGAGAACTCCTGCGGCCCCGCCCACATGCTTGGGACCTTCGCGGAGCGGGAAGGTGCGCTGACAGGGACGCAGGGTCCCCGCTACGCTCGCTCTCGGGGAACTGCAGCCTCCTCCCTCGGCTTTCACTTGAATGTCACACCCGAAACCATGCAACGTCTACAAGCAAACATAGGCAGTGTGCTCTTTGACATCAGTCTTAGCAGCCTATTTTCAAGTACCACGTCTGACTGGGCAAGGGAAACAAAATACAAAATGAACAAACGGGACTACATCAAAGTCAAAAAACATCCTCTGCACCGCAAAGGAAACCATCCACAAAACCAAAACACAACCTAACAACTGGGAGAAGATTCTTGCAAACCGTATATCGGATAAGGGGTTAATATCCAAAACACAGAAAGAACTCATACATCTCAACAGCAAAAAACATCAACAACCCAATTGAAAAGGCGGGCAAAAGATCTGAGCAGTGATTTCTCCAAAGAAGGTATACGGATGGCCAACAGGCATATGGAAAGGGACTCAACATCCTTAGCGATCAGAGAAATGCAAATCACAACTACAAGGAGATGTCCCCTTACTCTGCTCAGAATGGCTCTAATTAACAAGACAAGAGACAAGTGTCGGAGAGGATGTGCAGAGAAGGGAACTCTCCTGCACTGCTGGTGGGAGGGCAGACTGGTGCAGCCACTACGGAAAGCAGGATGGAGTATCCTCAGAAAACTAAGAACACATCTACCATATGTATGATCCAGCTAGCCCACTGCTGGCTATTCATCCAAAGAACTTGAAAACACCAATGCAGAGGGACACATGCACCCCTAGGCTCACTGCAGCATTATTCACAACAGCCAAAACTTGGAAGCAACCTAGGTGCCCATCAAGGGAAGAATGGATAAAGAAGATGTGGTATGTATACACAATGGAATGCCACTCGGCCCTAAGAAATGATGAGATCCGCCCATTTGTGACAACGTCGATGGACCTTGAGGGTATTATGTGAAGTGAAATAAATCAGAGGGACAAAGTCAAACACCGTGTGATCTCACTCATAAGGAGAAGATAAAAACAACGACAAACGCACACAGAGCAAAGGAGATTGCATTGGTGGTTACCATAGGGGGAGGGGGGAGGGGAGAGAGCCAAAGGGGTGATGAGGCTCACATGTGAGGTGACGGACTATCATTAGTTTTCGGGTGGTGAACACGATGTAATCTACACAGAATTCAAAATATATTACAACGTACATCTGAAAGCTATATCATCTTAGGATCCACTGTTACTGCAATAAAATAAAATAAAATAAAATAAAATAAAATAAAATAAAATAAAATAAAAAAGTGTAGGAGCCTCAAGAGGCTAACAGGCTTTTGAAAAGTTATTCCAGGGATTTTTATGGCTTAGCTCAGGGCGGCAGACACCAGCCTGAGACACAGCTGTGGCACAGCTACTAACTTCAACTAAACTGTATTCCGACTGGAGGGAAATCAAAACTACTGCAATCATAATTTCTTGAAGGCTTCACTTTGTGCCAGATCCTGTGCCGACTGCTTTGCACCAACTGTCTCATTTAATCCTCACATCCAAAAGGCAGGTTACCGTTATTCTCCCCATTGTCAAGGTGAGGAGGCGGAAGCAGAAAGATGGCAATCTGCCTGGAATTCACAGAAGGATTCTCTAGGTCATGACATGACTTTTGGACAAGATTTCAAGGTTTAACACATTACAGCGCAGATGCAGATCCCAGTATCACAGAACGTGAAAAACACTGAGTCCTGCCAAATGTCTTAAAACACTAATTATGGATCCTCACAATCTCTTGGCCTGTTTTCTCAGATGAGGGAAAACCCAGCGTGAAAAACCGTTGATGAGATGTCTGCAGAGGAGGACTACGTCTGGTCTTTAAAGCCGGGACCTATCCCAGTAGATTCTGAGTCAGTGGGTCCAGAGTAGGCCTTGAGCGTCTCTGTTCTTTTCCAAAGCCCCACAGGCTACACTTCCGTGCCCTTGGAGTTGGGAAGTACAGTCATGCCCTACATCGGGACGTTTCAGTCAACAACGGGGGTCCCATCAGATTAGTCCCATATGGCCTAGGTGTGTAGGAGGCTCTGCCATCCAGGTTTAGGAACTCCGTGGTGTTTGCACAGTCTCGAGATTGCCTGACCATGACACACTCCTCAGAACTCATCCCCACTGTTAAGCAAAGCATGACTATACCGCCTTGGATTCTCCACGGTCCCAGACCTGAACTGTTTAGATGACTGCACACGCAGAGGGCACCGTGTCTGAGGCAGAGAGCAGCTGGAATCACAAAAGCTCTCGACAGAGAGTCAAGGAAAGGCGTGCTCTGCTTACACGACTCTCTACTTTTCTCTGGGTCTGAACCATTTCCTAGCTAATCTGCTTTTTTAACCGAGCAGCTTTGCCAAAAAAAAAAAGAAAGAAAAAACACAAAGTTACCAACAAACACTAAACAAACCAATATAAACAATACATATTAAATAAGCCTAACCCTACTATGCTACTGAAAAGGCTTTTATTTCCCTGGGATAATTTGGACAGCATTAGATTGTTTTACCAAGAGCAGCCAAGTCCAGGGAGATTATTTCTAATTCCACAGTGCTGCAGATGCGGTCAGTAGCAACTGCAAGCCGGAAAGGAAACAAAACAAAACAAAGTTGGGTGTAATCCATTCAAGTTCACACGTTTCACCAGGGACAGCCTCCAAGCCTTGAATAGTTAGGTATGCATTTAGCCATTTCTTTAGTCAACCACTACTAACGCCTGCTAAAGGCCAGACACTGCTCTAAGTACTTTACGGATATGAAATATCCTCTCACCTTTACACTCACCTATGGAGTGTGTATGATAATCATCCCCGTTTTACAGATCAGGAAACTGACACACAGAATGGTACAGTAACTTGCCTGAGTTCACACAGCCCGTAGGTGGCAGAGCCAGGACCCATGTGACAGAGTCTGGCTCCAGAGTCCACGTTCTGAATCACCACGCTTAGTCCCCAAAAACCTAGAGAAAGCGCCAGCCTCAATCGAAAAGTTTTCTTTTCCCCACCCTACAGTCCCTACGCGGCGGCCCCAGTCTCCAGGGCATGCTTTCAGCTCCTCTGACAGGCCCTACTCCTCCCTTGCCCTGTCCCAACACTCTCCCGCACAGGTCCTCCTTTTCTTTTAGGCATCTGCTCTCAGCTTCAACATCACTGCCTAAGTCACCAAGTCTAACAGGAAATGCCGTCTTTCTCAACACTCAACACAAAATTGCTTTTACGTATCTCCTAGGTAATTGGTGGCTGCCTGTCTGTCCTTTCCAACCAGGCTGTGAGGGCCAGTACGTCAAACAGCCTGTCAGTCTTGCTCACCAAGTGTCCAGACCACTGAACACGCACCGACCAGAGGAAAGGAAGGACTTGTCCCAAAGTCAACTCTCCAGACTTTCTGTGCAAGGAGGGAACGAACGGAGCACCCTCCAGCCTCACGCTTTCTCTTCCATGCTTTCAAGTGTGGGGCACATACCTCTGCTCACAACGCTCCCCGGACAGCCCCCACTGCACCCCTAACAGGTAGACTTCTGCACAGTCAAGGGCTTTGGAAAGCACTGGCTCTGCACACAAATCTTACGTGGCCCTCGACAGGCCACTGCCCCTGAACCGGCCTGAGCTTCAGGCCCACAACAGGCTTCGTGAAAACCCCAACGGAACGTAGCCTCGAAAAGAGGGAGACCCGCACTCCTCAGAACGCCTCGAGACCAGTGTCCTTATCGACTTCGCGTCTGTCCTTCCAAGAAGCCAAGACCACGGCTGGCGCTTCAGCGCCCGACTCCCGGGCACCGCATGCCCAGGCTGGCCCCTGGGCAGGTGCCCGGCACACACCGCCCGTTCCACGAACGCCTCAAGCGCACGAAGAGACCCCCTCGCTCCCCGCGCCGCACAGTGTCCCGCGACCTGACGGGCACCTCTCGGCGCACAAGCCTATTCCTCAGGGACACGCTCGCCTCCCACCAGCCCCCAGGCCCACGCCCCCCAGGTACCTCTCTCAGATGGAATCCTCTTCGCAGGCGCCCTGGTCGTCCGTGTCCGGCGAGCAGGAAGAGCGGGAGCTGAAGGACGGCCTCCTCAGGCTAGCGGCCGTGGCTGTGCACGGCCCGGGCTGCTGTGCCCAGCGGGGACGCGGAGCGCCGTCCACGGACGCCGGGGGAACGGACGAGCCCGGCCCGGGAGAGAGCAGCACAGCGCGGCCGGACTCCGCCGGGCTCGGCTCTGGGCAGGCAGGCGCGGCTCGCCGACGCCTCCCACGCCTCCCAGGACGGCGGCCCAGCAGCCGCGCGCTCCTCTCCTCTCCTCGCGCGCGCGCTGCGCGCGCGCCGCCGCCCAGACGCTGCCCGGCCGTTGCCCCGCCCCCCCCCCTCCGGCGGTGGACTGCGGACAGCGACGGGGACACCCTCCTGGGAGAACTCCTGCGGCCCCGCCCACATGCTTGGGACCTTCGCGGAGCGGGAAGGTGCGCTGACAGGGACGCAGGGTCCCCGCTACGCTCGCTCTCGGGGAACTGCAGCCTCCTCCCTCGGCTTTCACTTGAATGTCACACCCGAAACCATGCAACGTCTACAAGCAAACATAGGCAGTGTGCTCTTTGACATCAGTCTTAGCAGCCTATTTTCAAGTACCACGTCTGACTGGGCAAGGGAAACAAAATACAAAATGAACAAACGGGACTACATCAAAGTCAAAAAACATCCTCTGCACCGCAAAGGAAACCATCCACAAAACCAAAACACAACCTAACAACTGGGAGAAGATTCTTGCAAACCGTATATCGGATAAGGGGTTAATATCCAAAACACAGAAAGAACTCATACATCTCAACAGCAAAAAACATCAACAACCCAATTGAAAAGGCGGGCAAAAGATCTGAGCAGTGATTTCTCCAAAGAAGGTATACGGATGGCCAACAGGCATATGGAAAGGGACTCAACATCCTTAGCGATCAGAGAAATGCAAATCACAACTACAAGGAGATGTCCCCTTACTCTGCTCAGAATGGCTCTAATTAACAAGACAAGAGACAAGTGTCGGAGAGGATGTGCAGAGAAGGGAACTCTCCTGCACTGCTGGTGGGAGGGCAGACTGGTGCAGCCACTACGGAAAGCAGGATGGAGTATCCTCAGAAAACTAAGAACACATCTACCATATGTATGATCCAGCTAGCCCACTGCTGGCTATTCATCCAAAGAACTTGAAAACACCAATGCAGAGGGACACATGCACCCCTAGGCTCACTGCAGCATTATTCACAACAGCCAAAACTTGGAAGCAACCTAGGTGCCCATCAAGGAAGAATGGATAAAGAAGATGTGGTATGTATACACAATGGAATGCCACTCGGCCCTAAGAAATGATGAGATCCGCCCATTTGTGACAACGTCGATGGACCTTGAGGGTATTATGTGAAGTGAAATAAATCAGAGGGACAAAGTCAAACACCGTGTGATCTCACTCATAAGGAGAAGATAAAAACAACGACAAACGCACACAGAGCAAAGGAGATTGCATTGGTGGTTACCATAGGGGGAGGGGGGAGGGGAGAGAGCCAAAGGGGTGATGAGGCTCACATGTGAGGTGACGGACTATCATTAGTTTTCGGGTGGTGAACACGATGTAATCTACACAGAATTCAAAATATATTACAACGTACATCTGAAAGCTATATCATCTTAGGATCCACTGTTACTGCAATAAAATAAAATAAAATAAAATAAAATAAAATAAAATAAAATAAAATAAAAAAGTGTAGGAGCCTCAAGAGGCTAACAGGCTTTTGAAAAGTTATTCCAGGGATTTTTATGGCTTAGCTCAGGGCGGCAGACACCAGCCTGAGACACAGCTGTGGCACAGCTACTAACTTCAACTAAACTGTATTCCGACTGGAGGGAAATCAAAACTACTGCAATCATAATTTCTTGAAGGCTTCACTTTGTGCCAGATCCTGTGCCGACTGCTTTGCACCAACTGTCTCATTTAATCCTCACATCCAAAAGGCAGGTTACCGTTATTCTCCCCATTGTCAAGGTGAGGAGGCGGAAGCAGAAAGATGGCAATCTGCCTGGAATTCACAGAAGGATTCTCTAGGTCATGACATGACTTTTGGACAAGATTTCAAGGTTTAACACATTACAGCGCAGATGCAGATCCCAGTATCACAGAACGTGAAAAACACTGAGTCCTGCCAAATGTCTTAAAACACTAATTATGGATCCTCACAATCTCTTGGCCTGTTTTCTCAGATGAGGGAAAACCCAGCGTGAAAAACCGTTGATGAGATGTCTGCAGAGGAGGACTACGTCTGGTCTTTAAAGCCGGGACCTATCCCAGTAGATTCTGAGTCAGTGGGTCCAGAGTAGGCCTTGAGCGTCTCTGTTCTTTTCCAAAGCCCCACAGGCTACACTTCCGTGCCCTTGGAGTTGGGAAGTACAGTCATGCCCTACATCGGGACGTTTCAGTCAACAACGGGGGTCCCATCAGATTAGTCCCATATGGCCTAGGTGTGTAGGAGGCTCTGCCATCCAGGTTTAGGAACTCCGTGGTGTTTGCACAGTCTCGAGATTGCCTGACCATGACACACTCCTCAGAACTCATCCCCACTGTTAAGCAAAGCATGACTATACCGCCTTGGATTCTCCACGGTCCCAGACCTGAACTGTTTAGATGACTGCACACGCAGAGGGCACCGTGTCTGAGGCAGAGAGCAGCTGGAATCACAAAAGCTCTCGACAGAGAGTCAAGGAAAGGCGTGCTCTGCTTACACGACTCTCTACTTTTCTCTGGGTCTGAACCATTTCCTAGCTAATCTGCTTTTTTTAACCGAGCAGCTTTGCCAAAAAAAAAAAGAAAGAAAAAACACAAAGTTACCAACAAACACTAAACAAACCAATATAAACAATACATATTAAATAAGCCTAACCCTACTATGCTACTGAAAAGGCTTTTATTTCCCTGGGATAATTTGGACAGCATTAGATTGTTTTACCAAGAGCAGCCAAGTCCAGGGAGATTATTTCTAATTCCACAGTGCTGCAGATGCGGTCAGTAGCAACTGCAAGCCGGAAAGGAAACAAAACAAAACAAAGTTGGGTGTAATCCATTCAAGTTCACACGTTTCACCAGGGACAGCCTCCAAGCCTTGAATAGTTAGGTATGCATTTAGCCATTTCTTTAGTCAACCACTACTAACGCCTGCTAAAGGCCAGACACTGCTCTAAGTACTTTACGGATATGAAATATCCTCTCACCTTTACACTCACCTATGGAGTGTGTATGATAATCATCCCCGTTTTACAGATCAGGAAACTGACACACAGAATGGTACAGTAACTTGCCTGAGTTCACACAGCCCGTAGGTGGCAGAGCCAGGACCCATGTGACAGAGTCTGGCTCCAGAGTCCACGTTCTGAATCACCACGCTTAGTCCCCAAAAACCTAGAGAAAGCGCCAGCCTCAATCGAAAAGTTTTCTTTTCCCCACCCTACAGTCCCTACGCGGCGGCCCCAGTCTCCAGGGCATGCTTTCAGCTCCTCTGACAGGCCCTACTCCTCCCTTGCCCTGTCCCAACACTCTCCCGCACAGGTCCTCCTTTTCTTTTAGGCATCTGCTCTCAGCTTCAACATCACTGCCTAAGTCACCAAGTCTAACAGGAAATGCCGTCTTTCTCAACACTCAACACAAAATTGCTTTTACGTATCTCCTAGGTAATTGGTGGCTGCCTGTCTGTCCTTTCCAACCAGGCTGTGAGGGCCAGTACGTCAAACAGCCTGTCAGTCTTGCTCACCAAGTGTCCAGACCACTGAACACGCACCGACCAGAGGAAAGGAAGGACTTGTCCCAAAGTCAACTCTCCAGACTTTCTGTGCAAGGAGGGAACGAACGGAGCACCCTCCAGCCTCACGCTTTCTCTTCCATGCTTTCAAGTGTGGGGCACATACCTCTGCTCACAACGCTCCCCGGACAGCCCCCACTGCACCCCTAACAGGTAGACTTCTGCACAGTCAAGGGCTTTGGAAAGCACTGGCTCTGCACACAAATCTTACGTGGCCCTCGACAGGCCACTGCCCCTGAACCGGCCTGAGCTTCAGGCCCACAACAGGCTTCGTGAAAACCCC
>NW_027222105.1:0-18049 GCF_041296265.1 Equus caballus
GACATCTCCTTGTAGTTGTGATTTGCATTTCTCTGATCGCTAAGGATGTTGAGTCCCTTTCCATATGCCTGTTGGCCATCCGTATACCTTCTTTGGAGAAATCACTGCTCAGATCTTTTGCCCGCCTTTTCAATTGGGTTGTTGATGTTTTTTGCTGTTGAGATGTATGAGTTCTTTCTGTGTTTTGGATATTAACCCCTTATCCGATATACGGTTTGCAAGAATCTTCTCCCAGTTGTTAGGTTGTGTTTTGGTTTTGTGGATGGTTTCCTTTGCGGTGCAGAGGATGTTTTTTGACTTTGATGTAGTCCCGTTTGTTCATTTTGTATTTTGTTTCCCTTGCCCAGTCAGACGTGGTACTTGAAAATAGGCTGCTAAGACTGATGTCAAAGAGCACACTGCCTATGTTTGCTTGTAGACGTTGCATGGTTTCGGGTGTGACATTCAAGTGAAAGCCGAGGGAGGAGGCTGCAGTTCCCCGAGAGCGAGCGTAGCGGGGACCCTGCGTCCCTGTCAGCGCACCTTCCCGCTCCGCGAAGGTCCCAAGCATGTGGGCGGGGCCGCAGGAGTTCTCCCAGGAGGGTGTCCCCGTCGCTGTCCGCAGTCCACCGCCGGAGGGGGGGGGGCGGGGCAACGGCCGGGCAGCGTCTGGGCGGCGGCGCGCGCGCGCGCGCGCGCGAGGAGAGGACAGGAGCGCGCGGCTGCTGGGCCGCCGTCCTGGGAGGCGTGGGAGGCGTCGGCGAGCCGCGCCTGCCTGCCCAGAGCCGAGCCCGGCGGAGTCCGGCCGCGCTGTGCTGCTCTCTCCCGGGCCGGGCTCGTCCGTTCCCCCGGCGTCCGTGGACGGCGCTCCGCGTCCCCGCTGGGCACAGCAGCCCGGGCCGTGCACAGCCACGGCCGCTAGCCTGAGGAGGCCGTCCTTCAGCTCCCGCTCTTCCTGCTCGCCGGACACGGACGACCAGGGCGCCTGCGAAGAGGATTCCATCTGAGAGAGGTACCTGGGGGGCGTGGGCCTGGGGGCTGGTGGGAGGCGAGCGTGTCCCTGAGGAATAGGCTTGTGCGCCGAGAGGTGCCCGTCAGGTCGCGGGACAGCTGTGCGGCGCGGGGAGCGAGGGGGTCTCTTCGTGCGCTTGAGGCGTTCGTGGAACGGGCGGTGTGTGCCGGGCACCTGCCCAGGGGCCAGCCTGGGCATGCGGTGCCCGGGAGTCGGGCGCTGAAGCGCCAGCCGTGGTCTTGGCTTCTTGGAAGGACAGACGCGAAGTCGATAAGGACACTGGTCTCGAGGCGTTCTGAGGAGTGCGGGTCTCCCTCTTTTCGAGGCTACGTTCCGTTGGGGTTTTCACGAAGCCTGTTGTGGGCCTGAAGCTCAGGCCGGTTCAGGGGCAGTGGCCTGTCGAGGGCCACGTAAGATTTGTGTGCAGAGCCAGTGCTTTCCAAAGCCCTTGACTGTGCAGAAGTCTACCTGTTAGGGGTGCAGTGGGGGCTGTCCGGGGAGCGTTGTGAGCAGAGGTATGTGCCCCACACTTGAAAGCATGGAAGAGAAAGCGTGAGGCTGGAGGGTGCTCCGTTCGTTCCCTCCTTGCACAGAAAGTCTGGAGAGTTGACTTTGGGACAAGTCCTTCCTTTCCTCTGGTCGGTGCGTGTTCAGTGGTCTGGACACTTGGTGAGCAAGACTGACAGGCTGTTTGACGTACTGGCCCTCACAGCCTGGTTGGAAAGGACAGACAGGCAGCCACCAATTACCTAGGAGATACGTAAAAGCAATTTTGTGTTGAGTGTTGAGAAAGACGGCATTTCCTGTTAGACTTGGTGACTTAGGCAGTGATGTTGAAGCTGAGAGCAGATGCCTAAAAGAAAAGGAGGACCTGGGCGGGAGAGTGTTGGGACAGGGCAAGGGAGGAGTAGGGCCTGTCAGAGGAGCTGAAAGCATGCCCTGGAGACTGGGGCCGCCGCGTAGGGACTGTAGGGTGGGGAAAAGAAAACTTTTCGATTGAGGCTGGCGCTTTCTCTAGGTTTTTGGGGACTAAGCGTGGTGATTCAGAACGTGGACTCTGGAGCCAGACTCTGTCACATGGGTCCTGGCTCTGCCACCTACGGGCTGTGTGAACTCGGGCAAGTTACTGTACCATTCTGTGTGTCAGTTTCCTGATCTGTAAAACGGGGATGATTATCATACACACTCCATAGGTGAGTGTAAAGGTGAGAGGATATTTCATATCCGTAAAGTACTTAGAGCAGTGTCTGGCCTTTAGCAGGCGTTAGTAGTGGTTGATTAAAGAAATGGCTAAATGCATACCTAACTATTCAAGGCTTGGAGGCTGTCCCTGGTGAAACGTGTGAACTTGAATGGATTACACCCAACTTTGTTTTGTTTTGTTTCCTTTCCGGCTTGCAGTTGCTACTGACCGCATCTGCAGCACTGTGGAATTAGAAATAATCTCCCTGGACTTGGCTGCTCTTGGTAAAACAATCTAATGCTGTCCAAATTATCCCAGGGAAATAAAAGCCTTTTCAGTAGCATAGTAGGGTTAGGCTTATTTAATATGTATTGTTTATATTGGTTTGTTTAGTGTTTGTTGGTAACTTTGTGTTTTTTCTTTCTTTTTTTTTTTGGCAAAGCTGCTCGGTTAAAAAAAGCAGATTAGCTAGGAAATGGTTCAGACCCAGAGAAAAGTAGAGAGTCGTGTAAGCAGAGCACGCCTTTCCTTGACTCTCTGTCGAGAGCTTTTGTGATTCCAGCTGCTCTCTGCCTCAGACACGGTGCCCTCTGCGTGTGCAGTCATCTAAACAGTTCAGGTCTGGGACCGTGGAGAATCCAAGGCGGTATAGTCATGCTTTGCTTAACAGTGGGGATGAGTTCTGAGGAGTGTGTCATGGTCAGGCAATCTCGAGACTGTGCAAACACCACGGAGTTCCTAAACCTGGATGGCAGAGCCTCCTACACACCTAGGCCATATGGGACTAATCTGATGGGACCCCCGTTGTTGACTGAAACGTCCCGATGTAGGGCATGACTGGACTTCCCAACTCCAAGGGCACGGAAGTGTAGCCTGTGGGGCTTTGGAAAAGAACAGAGACGCTCAAGGCCTACTCTGGACCCACTGACTCAGAATCTACTGGGATAGGTCCCGGCTTTAAAGACCAGACGTAGTCCTCCTCTGCAGACATCTCATCAACGGTTTTTCACGCTGGGTTTTCCCTCATCTGAGAAAACAGGCCAAGAGATTGTGAGGATCCATAATTAGTGTTTTAAGACATTTGGCAGGACTCAGTGTTTTTCACGTTCTGTGATACTGGGATCTGCATCTGCGCTGTAATGTGTTAAACCTTGAAATCTTGTCCAAAAGTCATGTCATGACCTAGAGAATCCTTCTGTGAATTCCAGGCAGATTGCCATCTTTCTGCTTCCGCCTCCTCACCTTGACAATGGGGAGAATAACGGTAACCTGCCTTTTGGATGTGAGGATTAAATGAGACAGTTGGTGCAAAGCAGTCGGCACAGGATCTGGCACAAAGTGAAGCCTTCAATCAATTATGATTGCAGTAGTTTTGATTTCCCTCCAGTCGGAATACAGTTTAGTTGAAGTTAGTAGCTGTGCCACAGCTGTGTCTCAGGCTGGTGTCTGCCGCCCTGAGCTAAGCCATAAAAATCCCTGGAATAACTTTTCAAAAGCCTGTTAGCCTCTTGAGGCTCCTACACTTTTTTATTTTATTTTATTTTATTTTATTTTATTGCAGTAACAGTGGATCCTAAGATGATATGGCTTTCAGATGTACGTTGTAATATATTTTGAATTCTGTGTAGATTACATCGTGTTCACCACCCGAAAACTAATGATAGTCCGTCACCTCACATGTGAGCCTCATCACCCCTTTGGCTCTCTCCCCTCCCCCCTCCCCCTATGGTAACCACCAATGCAATCTCCTTTGCTCTGTGTGCGTTTGTCGTTGTTTTTATCTTCTCCTTATGAGTGAGATCACACGGTGTTTGACTTTGTCCCTCTGATTTATTTCACTTCACATAATACCCTCAAGGTCCATCGACGTTGTCACAAATGGGCGGATCTCATCATTTCTTAGGGCCGAGTGGCATTCCATTGTGTATACATACCACATCTTCTTTATCCATTCTTCCCTTGATGGGCACCTAGGTTGCTTCCAAGTTTTGGCTGTTGTGAATAATGCTGCAGTGAGCCTAGGGGTGCATGTGTCCCTCTGCATTGGTGTTTTCAAGTTCTTTGGATGAATAGCCAGCAGTGGGCTAGCTGGATCATACATATGGTAGATGTGTTCTTAGTTTTCTGAGGATACTCCATCCTGCTTTCCGTAGTGGCTGCACCAGTCTGCCCTCCCACCAGCAGTGCAGGAGAGTTCCCTTCTCTGCACATCCTCTCCGACACTTGTCTCTTGTCTTGTTAATTAGAGCCATTCTGAGCAGAGTAAGGGGACATCTCCTTGTAGTTGTGATTTGCATTTCTCTGATCGCTAAGGATGTTGAGTCCCTTTCCATATGCCTGTTGGCCATCCGTATACCTTCTTTGGAGAAATCACTGCTCAGATCTTTTGCCCGCCTTTTCAATTGGGTTGTTGATGTTTTTTGCTGTTGAGATGTATGAGTTCTTTCTGTGTTTTGGATATTAACCCCTTATCCGATATACGGTTTGCAAGAATCTTCTCCCAGTTGTTAGGTTGTGTTTTGGTTTTGTGGATGGTTTCCTTTGCGGTGCAGAGGATGTTTTTTGACTTTGATGTAGTCCCGTTTGTTCATTTTGTATTTTGTTTCCCTTGCCCAGTCAGACGTGGTACTTGAAAATAGGCTGCTAAGACTGATGTCAAAGAGCACACTGCCTATGTTTGCTTGTAGACGTTGCATGGTTTCGGGTGTGACATTCAAGTGAAAGCCGAGGGAGGAGGCTGCAGTTCCCCGAGAGCGAGCGTAGCGGGGACCCTGCGTCCCTGTCAGCGCACCTTCCCGCTCCGCGAAGGTCCCAAGCATGTGGGCGGGGCCGCAGGAGTTCTCCCAGGAGGGTGTCCCCGTCGCTGTCCGCAGTCCACCGCCGGAGGGGGGGGGGGGGCGGGGCAACGGCCGGGCAGCGTCTGGGCGGCGGCGCGCGCGCGCGCGCGCGCGCGAGGAGAGGACAGGAGCGCGCGGCTGCTGGGCCGCCGTCCTGGGAGGCGTGGGAGGCGTCGGCGAGCCGCGCCTGCCTGCCCAGAGCCGAGCCCGGCGGAGTCCGGCCGCGCTGTGCTGCTCTCTCCCGGGCCGGGCTCGTCCGTTCCCCCGGCGTCCGTGGACGGCGCTCCGCGTCCCCGCTGGGCACAGCAGCCCGGGCCGTGCACAGCCACGGCCGCTAGCCTGAGGAGGCCGTCCTTCAGCTCCCGCTCTTCCTGCTCGCCGGACACGGACGACCAGGGCGCCTGCGAAGAGGATTCCATCTGAGAGAGGTACCTGGGGGGCGTGGGCCTGGGGGCTGGTGGGAGGCGAGCGTGTCCCTGAGGAATAGGCTTGTGCGCCGAGAGGTGCCCGTCAGGTCGCGGGACAGCTGTGCGGCGCGGGGAGCGAGGGGGTCTCTTCGTGCGCTTGAGGCGTTCGTGGAACGGGCGGTGTGTGCCGGGCACCTGCCCAGGGGCCAGCCTGGGCATGCGGTGCCCGGGAGTCGGGCGCTGAAGCGCCAGCCGTGGTCTTGGCTTCTTGGAAGGACAGACGCGAAGTCGATAAGGACACTGGTCTCGAGGCGTTCTGAGGAGTGCGGGTCTCCCTCTTTTCGAGGCTACGTTCCGTTGGGGTTTTCACGAAGCCTGTTGTGGGCCTGAAGCTCAGGCCGGTTCAGGGGCAGTGGCCTGTCGAGGGCCACGTAAGATTTGTGTGCAGAGCCAGTGCTTTCCAAAGCCCTTGACTGTGCAGAAGTCTACCTGTTAGGGGTGCAGTGGGGGCTGTCCGGGGAGCGTTGTGAGCAGAGGTATGTGCCCCACACTTGAAAGCATGGAAGAGAAAGCGTGAGGCTGGAGGGTGCTCCGTTCGTTCCCTCCTTGCACAGAAAGTCTGGAGAGTTGACTTTGGGACAAGTCCTTCCTTTCCTCTGGTCGGTGCGTGTTCAGTGGTCTGGACACTTGGTGAGCAAGACTGACAGGCTGTTTGACGTACTGGCCCTCACAGCCTGGTTGGAAAGGACAGACAGGCAGCCACCAATTACCTAGGAGATACGTAAAAGCAATTTTGTGTTGAGTGTTGAGAAAGACGGCATTTCCTGTTAGACTTGGTGACTTAGGCAGTGATGTTGAAGCTGAGAGCAGATGCCTAAAAGAAAAGGAGGACCTGGGCGGGAGAGTGTTGGGACAGGGCAAGGGAGGAGTAGGGCCTGTCAGAGGAGCTGAAAGCATGCCCTGGAGACTGGGGCCGCCGCGTAGGGACTGTAGGGTGGGGAAAAGAAAACTTTTCGATTGAGGCTGGCGCTTTCTCTAGGTTTTTGGGGACTAAGCGTGGTGATTCAGAACGTGGACTCTGGAGCCAGACTCTGTCACATGGGTCCTGGCTCTGCCACCTACGGGCTGTGTGAACTCGGGCAAGTTACTGTACCATTCTGTGTGTCAGTTTCCTGATCTGTAAAACGGGGATGATTATCATACACACTCCATAGGTGAGTGTAAAGGTGAGAGGATATTTCATATCCGTAAAGTACTTAGAGCAGTGTCTGGCCTTTAGCAGGCGTTAGTAGTGGTTGATTAAAGAAATGGCTAAATGCATACCTAACTATTCAAGGCTTGGAGGCTGTCCCTGGTGAAACGTGTGAACTTGAATGGATTACACCCAACTTTGTTTTGTTTTGTTTCCTTTCCGGCTTGCAGTTGCTACTGACCGCATCTGCAGCACTGTGGAATTAGAAATAATCTCCCTGGACTTGGCTGCTCTTGGTAAAACAATCTAATGCTGTCCAAATTATCCCAGGGAAATAAAAGCCTTTTCAGTAGCATAGTAGGGTTAGGCTTATTTAATATGTATTGTTTATATTGGTTTGTTTAGTGTTTGTTGGTAACTTTGTGTTTTTTCTTTCTTTTTTTTTTTGGCAAAGCTGCTCGGTTAAAAAAAGCAGATTAGCTAGGAAATGGTTCAGACCCAGAGAAAAGTAGAGAGTCGTGTAAGCAGAGCACGCCTTTCCTTGACTCTCTGTCGAGAGCTTTTGTGATTCCAGCTGCTCTCTGCCTCAGACACGGTGCCCTCTGCGTGTGCAGTCATCTAAACAGTTCAGGTCTGGGACCGTGGAGAATCCAAGGCGGTATAGTCATGCTTTGCTTAACAGTGGGGATGAGTTCTGAGGAGTGTGTCATGGTCAGGCAATCTCGAGACTGTGCAAACACCACGGAGTTCCTAAACCTGGATGGCAGAGCCTCCTACACACCTAGGCCATATGGGACTAATCTGATGGGACCCCCGTTGTTGACTGAAACGTCCCGATGTAGGGCATGACTGGACTTCCCAACTCCAAGGGCACGGAAGTGTAGCCTGTGGGGCTTTGGAAAAGAACAGAGACGCTCAAGGCCTACTCTGGACCCACTGACTCAGAATCTACTGGGATAGGTCCCGGCTTTAAAGACCAGACGTAGTCCTCCTCTGCAGACATCTCATCAACGGTTTTTCACGCTGGGTTTTCCCTCATCTGAGAAAACAGGCCAAGAGATTGTGAGGATCCATAATTAGTGTTTTAAGACATTTGGCAGGACTCAGTGTTTTTCACGTTCTGTGATACTGGGATCTGCATCTGCGCTGTAATGTGTTAAACCTTGAAATCTTGTCCAAAAGTCATGTCATGACCTAGAGAATCCTTCTGTGAATTCCAGGCAGATTGCCATCTTTCTGCTTCCGCCTCCTCACCTTGACAATGGGGAGAATAACGGTAACCTGCCTTTTGGATGTGAGGATTAAATGAGACAGTTGGTGCAAAGCAGTCGGCACAGGATCTGGCACAAAGTGAAGCCTTCAATCAATTATGATTGCAGTAGTTTTGATTTCCCTCCAGTCGGAATACAGTTTAGTTGAAGTTAGTAGCTGTGCCACAGCTGTGTCTCAGGCTGGTGTCTGCCGCCCTGAGCTAAGCCATAAAAATCCCTGGAATAACTTTTCAAAAGCCTGTTAGCCTCTTGAGGCTCCTACACTTTTTTATTTTATTTTATTTTATTTTATTTTATTTTATTTTATTGCAGTAACAGTGGATCCTAAGATGATATAGCTTTCAGATGTACGTTGTAATATATTTTGAATTCTGTGTAGATTACATCGTGTTCACCACCCGAAAACTAATGATAGTCCGTCACCTCACATGTGAGCCTCATCACCCCTTTGGCTCTCTCCCCTCCCCCCTCCCCCTATGGTAACCACCAATGCAATCTCCTTTGCTCTGTGTGCGTTTGTCGTTGTTTTTATCTTCTCCTTATGAGTGAGATCACACGGTGTTTGACTTTGTCCCTCTGATTTATTTCACTTCACATAATACCCTCAAGGTCCATCGACGTTGTCACAAATGGGCGGATCTCATCATTTCTTAGGGCCGAGTGGCATTCCATTGTGTATACATACCACATCTTCTTTATCCATTCTTCCCTTGATGGGCACCTAGGTTGCTTCCAAGTTTTGGCTGTTGTGAATAATGCTGCAGTGAGCCTAGGGGTGCATGTGTCCCTCTGCATTGGTGTTTTCAAGTTCTTTGGATGAATAGCCAGCAGTGGGCTAGCTGGATCATACATATGGTAGATGTGTTCTTAGTTTTCTGAGGATACTCCATCCTGCTTTCCGTAGTGGCTGCACCAGTCTGCCCTCCCACCAGCAGTGCAGGAGAGTTCCCTTCTCTGCACATCCTCTCCGACACTTGTCTCTTGTCTTGTTAATTAGAGCCATTCTGAGCAGAGTAAGGGGACATCTCCTTGTAGTTGTGATTTGCATTTCTCTGATCGCTAAGGATGTTGAGTCCCTTTCCATATGCCTGTTGGCCATCCGTATACCTTCTTTGGAGAAATCACTGCTCAGATCTTTTGCCCGCCTTTTCAATTGGGTTGTTGATGTTTTTTGCTGTTGAGATGTATGAGTTCTTTCTGTGTTTTGGATATTAACCCCTTATCCGATATACGGTTTGCAAGAATCTTCTCCCAGTTGTTAGGTTGTGTTTTGGTTTTGTGGATGGTTTCCTTTGCGGTGCAGAGGATGTTTTTTGACTTTGATGTAGTCCCGTTTGTTCATTTTGTATTTTGTTTCCCTTGCCCAGTCAGACGTGGTACTTGAAAATAGGCTGCTAAGACTGATGTCAAAGAGCACACTGCCTATGTTTGCTTGTAGACGTTGCATGGTTTCGGGTGTGACATTCAAGTGAAAGCCGAGGGAGGAGGCTGCAGTTCCCCGAGAGCGAGCGTAGCGGGGACCCTGCGTCCCTGTCAGCGCACCTTCCCGCTCCGCGAAGGTCCCAAGCATGTGGGCGGGGCCGCAGGAGTTCTCCCAGGAGGGTGTCCCCGTCGCTGTCCGCAGTCCACCGCCGGAGGGGGGGGGGGCGGGGCAACGGCCGGGCAGCGTCTGGGCGGCGGCGCGCGCGCGCGCGCTGCGCGCGAGGAGAGGACAGGAGCGCGCGGCTGCTGGGCCGCCGTCCTGGGAGGCGTGGGAGGCGTCGGCGAGCCGCGCCTGCCTGCCCAGAGCCGAGCCCGGCGGAGTCCGGCCGCGCTGTGCTGCTCTCTCCCGGGCCGGGCTCGTCCGTTCCCCCGGCGTCCGTGGACGGCGCTCCGCGTCCCCGCTGGGCACAGCAGCCCGGGCCGTGCACAGCCACGGCCGCTAGCCTGAGGAGGCCGTCCTTCAGCTCCCGCTCTTCCTGCTCGCCGGACACGGACGACCAGGGCGCCTGCGAAGAGGATTCCATCTGAGAGAGGTACCTGGGGGGCGTGGGCCTGGGGGCTGGTGGGAGGCGAGCGTGTCCCTGAGGAATAGGCTTGTGCGCCGAGAGGTGCCCGTCAGGTCGCGGGACAGCTGTGCGGCGCGGGGAGCGAGGGGGTCTCTTCGTGCGCTTGAGGCGTTCGTGGAACGGGCGGTGTGTGCCGGGCACCTGCCCAGGGGCCAGCCTGGGCATGCGGTGCCCGGGAGTCGGGCGCTGAAGCGCCAGCCGTGGTCTTGGCTTCTTGGAAGGACAGACGCGAAGTCGATAAGGACACTGGTCTCGAGGCGTTCTGAGGAGTGCGGGTCTCCCTCTTTTCGAGGCTACGTTCCGTTGGGGTTTTCACGAAGCCTGTTGTGGGCCTGAAGCTCAGGCCGGTTCAGGGGCAGTGGCCTGTCGAGGGCCACGTAAGATTTGTGTGCAGAGCCAGTGCTTTCCAAAGCCCTTGACTGTGCAGAAGTCTACCTGTTAGGGGTGCAGTGGGGGCTGTCCGGGGAGCGTTGTGAGCAGAGGTATGTGCCCCACACTTGAAAGCATGGAAGAGAAAGCGTGAGGCTGGAGGGTGCTCCGTTCGTTCCCTCCTTGCACAGAAAGTCTGGAGAGTTGACTTTGGGACAAGTCCTTCCTTTCCTCTGGTCGGTGCGTGTTCAGTGGTCTGGACACTTGGTGAGCAAGACTGACAGGCTGTTTGACGTACTGGCCCTCACAGCCTGGTTGGAAAGGACAGACAGGCAGCCACCAATTACCTAGGAGATACGTAAAAGCAATTTTGTGTTGAGTGTTGAGAAAGACGGCATTTCCTGTTAGACTTGGTGACTTAGGCAGTGATGTTGAAGCTGAGAGCAGATGCCTAAAAGAAAAGGAGGACCTG
Organism: Equus caballus; assembly: GCF_041296265.1. NCBI lineage: Eukaryota > Metazoa > Chordata > Mammalia > Perissodactyla > Equidae > Equus > Equus caballus. Next base: position 10,771 of record NW_027222105.1, read on the forward strand.
GGCGGGAGAGTGTTGGGACAGGGCAAGGGAGGAGTAGGGCCTGTCAGAGGAGCTGAAAGCATGCCCTGGAGACTGGGGCCGCCGCGTAGGGACTGTAGGGTGGGGAAAAGAAAACTTTTCGATTGAGGCTGGCGCTTTCTCTAGGTTTTTGGGGACTAAGCGTGGTGATTCAGAACGTGGACTCTGGAGCCAGACTCTGTCACATGGGTCCTGGCTCTGCCACCTACGGGCTGTGTGAACTCGGGCAAGTTACTGTACCATTCTGTGTGTCAGTTTCCTGATCTGTAAAACGGGGATGATTATCATACACACTCCATAGGTGAGTGTAAAGGTGAGAGGATATTTCATATCCGTAAAGTACTTAGAGCAGTGTCTGGCCTTTAGCAGGCGTTAGTAGTGGTTGATTAAAGAAATGGCTAAATGCATACCTAACTATTCAAGGCTTGGAGGCTGTCCCTGGTGAAACGTGTGAACTTGAATGGATTACACCCAACTTTGTTTTGTTTTGTTTCCTTTCCGGCTTGCAGTTGCTACTGACCGCATCTGCAGCATTGTGGAATTAGAAATAATCTCCCTGGACTTGGCTGCTCTTGGTAAAACAATCTAATGCTGTCCAAATTATCCCAGGGAAATAAAAGCCTTTTCAGTAGCATAGTAGGGTTAGGCTTATTTAATATGTATTGTTTATATTGGTTTGTTTAGTGTTTGTTGGTAACTTTGTGTTTTTTCTTTCTTTTTTTTTTTGGCAAAGCTGCTCGGTTAAAAAAAGCAGATTAGCTAGGAAATGGTTCAGACCCAGAGAAAAGTAGAGAGTCGTGTAAGCAGAGCACGCCTTTCCTTGACTCTCTGTCGAGAGCTTTTGTGATTCCAGCTGCTCTCTGCCTCAGACACGGTGCCCTCTGCGTGTGCAGTCATCTAAACAGTTCAGGTCTGGGACCGTGGAGAATCCAAGGCGGTATAGTCATGCTTTGCTTAACAGTGGGGATGAGTTCTGAGGAGTGTGTCATGGTCAGGCAATCTCGAGACTGTGCAAACACCACGGAGTTCCTAAACCTGGATGGCAGAGCCTCCTACACACCTAGGCCATATGGGACTAATCTGATGGGACCCCCGTTGTTGACTGAAACGTCCCGATGTAGGGCATGACTGGACTTCCCAACTCCAAGGGCACGGAAGTGTAGCCTGTGGGGCTTTGGAAAAGAACAGAGACGCTCAAGGCCTACTCTGGACCCACTGACTCAGAATCTACTGGGATAGGTCCCGGCTTTAAAGACCAGACGTAGTCCTCCTCTGCAGACATCTCATCAACGGTTTTTCACGCTGGGTTTTCCCTCATCTGAGAAAACAGGCCAAGAGATTGTGAGGATCCATAATTAGTGTTTTAAGACATTTGGCAGGACTCAGTGTTTTTCACGTTCTGTGATACTGGGATCTGCATCTGCGCTGTAATGTGTTAAACCTTGAAATCTTGTCCAAAAGCCATGTCATGACCTAGAGAATCCTTCTGTGAATTCCAGGCAGATTGCCATCTTTCTGCTTCCGCCTCCTCACCTTGACAATGGGGAGAATAACGGTAACCTGCCTTTTGGATGTGAGGATTAAATGAGACAGTTGGTGCAAAGCAGTCGGCACAGGATCTGGCACAAAGTGAAGCCTTCAAGAAATTATGATTGCAGTAGTTTTGATTTCCCTCCAGTCGGAATACAGTTTAGTTGAAGTTAGTAGCTGTGCCACAGCTGTGTCTCAGGCTGGTGTCTGCCGCCCTGAGCTAAGCCATAAAAATCCCTGGAATAACTTTTCAAAAGCCTGTTAGCCTCTTGAGGCTCCTACACTTTTTTATTTTATTTTATTTTATTTTATTTTATTTTATTTTATTGCAGTAACAGTGGATCCTAAGATGATATAGCTTTCAGATGTACGTTGTAATATATTTTGAATTCTGTGTAGATTACATCGTGTTCACCACCCGAAAACTAATGATAGTCCGTCACCTCACATGTGAGCCTCATCACCCCTTTGGCTCTCTCCCCTCCCCCCTCCCCCTATGGTAACCACCAATGCAATCTCCTTTGCTCTGTGTGCGTTTGTCGTTGTTTTTATCTTCTCCTTATGAGTGAGATCACACGGTGTTTGACTTTGTCCCTCTGATTTATTTCACTTCACATAATACCCTCAAGGTCCATCGACGTTGTCACAAATGGGCGGATCTCATCATTTCTTAGGGCCGAGTGGCATTCCATTGTGTATACATACCACATCTTCTTTATCCATTCTTCCCTTGATGGGCACCTAGGTTGCTTCCAAGTTTTGGCTGTTGTGAATAATGCTGCAGTGAGCCTAGGGGTGCATGTGTCCCTCTGCATTGGTGTTTTCAAGTTCTTTGGATGAATAGCCAGCAGTGGGCTAGCTGGATCATACATATGGTAGATGTGTTCTTAGTTTTCTGAGGATACTCCATCCTGCTTTCCGTAGTGGCTGCACCAGTCTGCCCTCCCACCAGCAGTGCAGGAGAGTTCCCTTCTCTGCACATCCTCTCCGACACTTGTCTCTTGTCTTGTTAATTAGAGCCATTCTGACCAGAGTAAGGGGACATCTCCTTGTAGTTGTGATTTGCATTTCTCTGATCGCTAAGGATGTTGAGTCCCTTTCCATATGCCTGTTGGCCATCCGTATACCTTCTTTGGAGAAATCACTGCTCAGATCTTTTGCCCGCCTTTTCAATTGGGTTGTTGATGTTTTTTGCTGTTGAGATGTATGAGTTCTTTCTGTGTTTTGGATATTAACCCCTTATCCGATATACGGTTTGCAAGAATCTTCTCCCAGTTGTTAGGTTGTGTTTTGGTTTTGTGGATGGTTTCCTTTGCGGTGCAGAGGATGTTTTTTGACTTTGATGTAGTCCCGTTTGTTCATTTTGTATTTTGTTTCCCTTGCCCAGTCAGACGTGGTACTTGAAAATAGGCTGCTAAGACTGATGTCAAAGAGCACACTGCCTATGTTTGCTTGTAGACGTTGCATGGTTTCGGGTGTGACATTCAAGTGAAAGCCGAGGGAGGAGGCTGCAGTTCCCCGAGAGCGAGCGTAGCGGGGCCCCTGCGTCCCTGTCAGCGCACCTTCCCGCTCCGCGAAGGTCCCAAGCATGTGGGCGGGGCCGCAGGAGTTCTCCCAGGAGGGTGTCCCCGTCGCTGTCCGCAGTCCACCGCCGGAGGGGGGGGGGGGGCGGGGCAACGGCCGGGCAGCGTCTGGGCGGCGGCGCGCGCGCGCGCGCGCGAGGAGAGGAGAGGAGCGCGCGGCTGCTGGGCCGCCGTCCTGGGAGGCGTGGGAGGCGTCGGCGAGCCGCGCCTGCCTGCCCAGAGCCGAGCCCGGCGGAGTCCGGCCGCGCTGTGCTGCTCTCTCCCGGGCCGGGCTCGTCCGTTCCCCCGGCGTCCGTGGACGGCGCTCCGCGTCCCCGCTGGGCACAGCAGCCCGGGCCGTGCACAGCCACGGCCGCTAGCCTGAGGAGGCCGTCCTTCAGCTCCCGCTCTTCCTGCTCGCCGGACACGGACGACCAGGGCGCCTGCGAAGAGGATTCCATCTGAGAGAGGTACCTGGGGGGCGTGGGCCTGGGGGCTGGTGGGAGGCGAGCGTGTCCCTGAGGAATAGGCTTGTGCGCCGAGAGGTGCCCGTCAGGTCGCGGGACAGCTGTGCGGCGCGGGGAGCGAGGGGGTCTCTTCGTGCGCTTGAGGCGTTCGTGGAACGGGCGGTGTGTGCCGGGCACCTGCCCAGGGGCCAGCCTGGGCATGCGGTGCCCGGGAGTCGGGCGCTGAAGCGCCAGCCGTGGTCTTGGCTTCTTGGAAGGACAGACGCGAAGTCGATAAGGACACTGGTCTCGAGGCGTTCTGAGGAGTGCGGGTCTCCCTCTTTTCGAGGCTACGTTCCGTTGGGGTTTTCACGAAGCCTGTTGTGGGCCTGAAGCTCAGGCCGGTTCAGGGGCAGTGGCCTGTCGAGGGCCACGTAAGATTTGTGTGCAGAGCCAGTGCTTTCCAAAGCCCTTGACTGTGCAGAAGTCTACCTGTTAGGGGTGCAGTGGGGGCTGTCCGGGGAGCGTTGTGAGCAGAGGTATGTGCCCCACACTTGAAAGCATGGAAGAGAAAGCGTGAGGCTGGAGGGTGCTCCGTTCGTTCCCTCCTTGCACAGAAAGTCTGGAGAGTTGACTTTGGGACAAGTCCTTCCTTTCCTCTGGTCGGTGCGTGTTCAGTGGTCTGGACACTTGGTGAGCAAGACTGACAGGCTGTTTGACGTACTGGCCCTCACAGCCTGGTTGGAAAGGACAGACAGGCAGCCACCAATTACCTAGGAGATACGTAAAAGCAATTTTGTGTTGAGTGTTGAGAAAGACGGCATTTCCTGTTAGACTTGGTGACTTAGGCAGTGATGTTGAAGCTGAGAGCAGATGCCTAAAAGAAAAGGAGGACCTGGGCGGGAGAGTGTTGGGACAGGGCAAGGGAGGAGTAGGGCCTGTCAGAGGAGCTGAAAGCATGCCCTGGAGACTGGGGCCGCCGCGTAGGGACTGTAGGGTGGGGAAAAGAAAACTTTTCGATTGAGGCTGGCGCTTTCTCTAGGTTTTTGGGGACTAAGCGTGGTGATTCAGAACGTGGACTCTGGAGCCAGACTCTGTCACATGGGTCCTGGCTCTGCCACCTACGGGCTGTGTGAACTCGGGCAAGTTACTGTACCATTCTGTGTGTCAGTTTCCTGATCTGTAAAACGGGGATGATTATCATACACACTCCATAGGTGAGTGTAAAGGTGAGAGGATATTTCATATCCGTAAAGTACTTAGAGCAGTGTCTGGCCTTTAGCAGGCGTTAGTAGTGGTTGATTAAAGAAATGGCTAAATGCATACCTAACTATTCAAGGCTTGGAGGCTGTCCCTGGTGAAACGTGTGAACTTGAATGGATTACACCCAACTTTGTTTTGTTTTGTTTCCTTTCCGGCTTGCAGTTGCTACTGACCGCATCTGCAGCACTGTGGAATTAGAAATAATCTCCCTGGACTTGGCTGCTCTTGGTAAAACAATCTAATGCTGTCCAAATTATCCCAGGGAAATAAAAGCCTTTTCAGTAGCATAGTAGGGTTAGGCTTATTTAATATGTATTGTTTATATTGGTTTGTTTAGTGTTTGTTGGTAACTTTGTGTTTTTTCTTTCTTTTTTTTTTTGGCAAAGCTGCTCGGTTAAAAAAAGCAGATTAGCTAGGAAATGGTTCAGACCCAGAGAAAAGTAGAGAGTCGTGTAAGCAGAGCACGCCTTTCCTTGACTCTCTGTCGAGAGCTTTTGTGATTCCAGCTGCTCTCTGCCTCAGACACGGTGCCCTCTGCGTGTGCAGTCATCTAAACAGTTCAGGTCTGGGACCGTGGAGAATCCAAGGCGGTATAGTCATGCTTTGCTTAACAGTGGGGATGAGTTCTGAGGAGTGTGTCATGGTCAGGCAATCTCGAGACTGTGCAAACACCACGGAGTTCCTAAACCTGGATGGCAGAGCCTCCTACACACCTAGGCCATATGGGACTAATCTGATGGGACCCCCGTTGTTGACTGAAACGTCCCGATGTAGGGCATGACTGGACTTCCCAACTCCAAGGGCACGGAAGTGTAGCCTGTGGGGCTTTGGAAAAGAACAGAGACGCTCAAGGCCTACTCTGGACCCACTGACTCAGAATCTACTGGGATAGGTCCCGGCTTTAAAGACCAGACGTAGTCCTCCTCTGCAGACATCTCATCAACGGTTTTTCACGCTGGGTTTTCCCTCATCTGAGAAAACAGGCCAAGAGATTGTGAGGATCCATAATTAGTGTTTTAAGACATTTGGCAGGACTCAGTGTTTTTCACGTTCTGTGATACTGGGATCTGCATCTGCGCTGTAATGTGTTAAACCTTGAAATCTTGTCCAAAAGCCATGTCATGACCTAGAGAATCCTTCTGTGAATTCCAGGCAGATTGCCATCTTTCTGCTTCCGCCTCCTCACCTTGACAATGGGGAGAATAACGGTAACCTGCCTTTTGGATGTGAGGATTAAATGAGACAGTTGGTGCAAAGCAGTCGGCACAGGATCTGGCACAAAGTGAAGCCTTCAAGAAATTATGATTGCAGTAGTTTTGATTTCCCTCCAGTCGGAATACAGTTTAGTTGAAGTTAGTAGCTGTGCCACAGCTGTGTCTCAGGCTGGTGTCTGCGCCCTGAGCTAAGCCATAAAAATCCCTGGAATAACTTTTCAAAAGCCTGTTAGCCTCTTGAGGCTCCTACACTTTTTTATTTTATTTTATTTTATTTTATTTTATTTTATTTTATTGCAGTAACAGTGGATCCTAAGATGATATAGCTTTCAGATGTACGTTGTAATATATTTTGAATTCTGTGTAGATTACATCGTGTTCACCACCCGAAAACTAATGATAGTCCGTCACCTCACATGTGAGCCTCATCACCCCTTTGGCTCTCTCCCCTCCCCCCTCCCCCTATGGTAACCACCAATGCAATCTCCTTTGCTCTGTGTGCGTTTGTCGTTGTTTTTATCTTCTCCTTATGAGTGAGATCACACGGTGTTTGACTTTGTCCCTCTGATTTATTTCACTTCACATAATACCCTCAAGGTCCATCGACGTTGTCACAAATGGGCGGATCTCATCATTTCTTAGGGCCGAGTGGCATTCCATTGTGTATACATACCACATCTTCTGTATCCATTCTTCCCTTGATGGGCACCTAGGTTGCTTCCAAGTTTTGGCTGTTGTGAATAATGCTGCAGTGAGCCTAGGGGTGCATGTGTCCCTCTGCATTGGTGTTTTCAAGTTCTTTGGATGAATAGCCAGCAGTGGGCTAGCTGGATCATACATATGGTAGATGTGTTCTTAGTTTTCTGAGGATACTCCATCCTGCTTTCCGTAGTGGCTGCACCAGTCTGCCCTCCCACCAGCAGTGCAGGAGAGTTCCCTTCTCTGCACATCCTCTCCGACACTTGTCTCTTGTCTTGTTAATTAGAGCCATTCTGACCAGAGTAAGGGGACATCTCCTTGTAGTTGTGATTTGCATTTCTCTGATCGCTAAGGATGTTGAGTCCCTTTCCATATGCCTGTTGGCCATCCGTATACCTTCTTTGGAGAAATCACTGCTCAGATCTTTTGCCCGCCTTTTCAATTGGGTTGTTGATGTTTTTTGCTGTTGAGATGTATGAGTTCTTTCTGTGTTTTGGATATTAACCCCTTATCCGATATACGGTTTGCAAGAATCTTCTCCCAGTTG
>NW_027222106.1:0-30196 GCF_041296265.1 Equus caballus
CATTCTTCCCTTGATGGGCACCTAGGTTGCTTCCAAGTTTTGGCTGTTGTGAATAATGCTGCAGTGAGCCTAGGGGTGCATGTGTCCCTCTGCATTGGTGTTTTCAAGTTCTTTGGATGAATAGCCAGCAGTGGGCTAGCTGGATCATACATATGGTAGATGTGTTCTTAGTTTTCTGAGGATACTCCATCCTGCTTTCCGTAGTGGCTGCACCAGTCTGCCCTCCCACCAGCAGTGCAGGAGAGTTCCCTTCTCTGCACATCCTCTCCGACACTTGTCTCTTGTCTTGTTAATTAGAGCCATTCTGACCAGAGTAAGGGGACATCTCCTTGTAGTTGTGATTTGCATTTCTCTGATCGCTAAGGATGTTGAGTCCCTTTCCATATGCCTGTTGGCCATCCGTATACCTTCTTTGGAGAAATCACTGCTCAGATCTTTTGCCCGCCTTTTCAATTGGGTTGTTGATGTTTTTTGCTGTTGAGATGTATGAGTTCTTTCTGTGTTTTGGATATTAACCCCTTATCCGATATACGGTTTGCAAGAATCTTCTCCCAGTTGTTAGGTTGTGTTTTGGTTTTGTGGATGGTTTCCTTTGCGGTGCAGAGGATGTTTTTTGACTTTGATGTAGTCCCGTTTGTTCATTTTGTATTTTGTTTCCCTTGCCCAGTCAGACGTGGTACTTGAAAATAGGCTGCTAAGACTGATGTCAAAGAGCACACTGCCTATGTTTGCTTGTAGACGTTGCATGGTTTCGGGTGTGACATTCAAGTGAAAGCCGAGCGAGGAGGCTGCAGTTCCCCGAGAGCGAGCGTAGCGGGGCCCCTGCGTCCCTGTCAGCGCACCTTCCCGCTCCGCGAAGGTCCCAAGCATGTGGGCGGGGCCGCAGGAGTTCTCCCAGGAGGGTGTCCCCGTCGCTGTCCGCAGTCCACCGCCGGAGGGGGGGGGGGCGGGGCAACGGCCGGGCAGCGTCTGGGCGGCGGCGCGCGCGCGCGCGCGAGGAGAGGAGAGGAGCGCGCGGCTGCTGGGCCGCCGTCCTGGGAGGCGTGGGAGGCGTCGGCGAGCCGCGCCTGCCTGCCCAGAGCCGAGCCCGGCGGAGTCCGGCCGCGCTGTGCTGCTCTCTCCCGGGCCGGGCTCGTCCGTTCCCCCGGCGTCCGTGGACGGCGCTCCGCGTCCCCGCTGGGCACAGCAGCCCGGGCCGTGCACAGCCACGGCCGCTAGCCTGAGGAGGCCGTCCTTCAGCTCCCGCTCTTCCTGCTCGCCGGACACGGACGACCAGGGCGCCTGCGAAGAGGATTCCATCTGAGAGAGGTACCTGGGGGGCGTGGGCCTGGGGGCTGGTGGGAGGCGAGCGTGTCCCTGAGGAATAGGCTTGTGCGCCGAGAGGTGCCCGTCAGGTCGCGGGACAGCTGTGCGGCGCGGGGAGCGAGGGGGTCTCTTCGTGCGCTTGAGGCGTTCGTGGAACGGGCGGTGTGTGCCGGGCACCTGCCCAGGGGCCAGCCTGGGCATGCGGTGCCCGGGAGTCGGGCGCTGAAGCGCCAGCCGTGGTCTTGGCTTCTTGGAAGGACAGACGCGAAGTCGATAAGGACACTGGTCTCGAGGCGTTCTGAGGAGTGCGGGTCTCCCTCTTTTCGAGGCTACGTTCCGTTGGGGTTTTCACGAAGCCTGTTGTGGGCCTGAAGCTCAGGCCGGTTCAGGGGCAGTGGCCTGTCGAGGGCCACGTAAGATTTGTGTGCAGAGCCAGTGCTTTCCAAAGCCCTTGACTGTGCAGAAGTCTACCTGTTAGGGGTGCAGTGGGGGCTGTCCGGGGAGCGTTGTGAGCAGAGGTATGTGCCCCACACTTGAAAGCATGGAAGAGAAAGCGTGAGGCTGGAGGGTGCTCCGTTCGTTCCCTCCTTGCACAGAAAGTCTGGAGAGTTGACTTTGGGACAAGTCCTTCCTTTCCTCTGGTCGGTGCGTGTTCAGTGGTCTGGACACTTGGTGAGCAAGACTGACAGGCTGTTTGACGTACTGGCCCTCACAGCCTGGTTGGAAAGGACAGACAGGCAGCCACCAATTACCTAGGAGATACGTAAAAGCAATTTTGTGTTGAGTGTTGAGAAAGACGGCATTTCCTGTTAGACTTGGTGACTTAGGCAGTGATGTTGAAGCTGAGAGCAGATGCCTAAAAGAAAAGGAGGACCTGGGCGGGAGAGTGTTGGGACAGGGCAAGGGAGGAGTAGGGCCTGTCAGAGGAGCTGAAAGCATGCCCTGGAGACTGGGGCCGCCGCGTAGGGACTGTAGGGTGGGGAAAAGAAAACTTTTCGATTGAGGCTGGCGCTTTCTCTAGGTTTTTGGGGACTAAGCGTGGTGATTCAGAACGTGGACTCTGGAGCCAGACTCTGTCACATGGGTCCTGGCTCTGCCACCTACGGGCTGTGTGAACTCGGGCAAGTTACTGTACCATTCTGTGTGTCAGTTTCCTGATCTGTAAAACGGGGATGATTATCATACACACTCCATAGGTGAGTGTAAAGGTGAGAGGATATTTCATATCCGTAAAGTACTTAGAGCAGTGTCTGGCCTTTAGCAGGCGTTAGTAGTGGTTGATTAAAGAAATGGCTAAATGCATACCTAACTATTCAAGGCTTGGAGGCTGTCCCTGGTGAAACGTGTGAACTTGAATGGATTACACCCAACTTTGTTTTGTTTTGTTTCCTTTCCGGCTTGCAGTTGCTACTGACCGCATCTGCAGCACTGTGGAATTAGAAATAATCTCCCTGGACTTGGCTGCTCTTGGTAAAACAATCTAATGCTGTCCAAATTATCCCAGGGAAATAAAAGCCTTTTCAGTAGCATAGTAGGGTTAGGCTTATTTAATATGTATTGTTTATATTGGTTTGTTTAGTGTTTGTTGGTAACTTTGTGTTTTTTCTTTCTTTTTTTTTTTGGCAAAGCTGCTCGGTTAAAAAAAGCAGATTAGCTAGGAAATGGTTCAGACCCAGAGAAAAGTAGAGAGTCGTGTAAGCAGAGCACGCCTTTCCTTGACTCTCTGTCGAGAGCTTTTGTGATTCCAGCTGCTCTCTGCCTCAGACACGGTGCCCTCTGCGTGTGCAGTCATCTAAACAGTTCAGGTCTGGGACCGTGGAGAATCCAAGGCGGTATAGTCATGCTTTGCTTAACAGTGGGGATGAGTTCTGAGGAGTGTGTCATGGTCAGGCAATCTCGAGACTGTGCAAACACCACGGAGTTCCTAAACCTGGATGGCAGAGCCTCCTACACACCTAGGCCATATGGGACTAATCTGATGGGACCCCCGTTGTTGACTGAAACGTCCCGATGTAGGGCATGACTGTACTTCCCAACTCCAAGGGCACGGAAGTGTAGCCTGTGGGGCTTTGGAAAAGAACAGAGACGCTCAAGGCCTACTCTGGACCCACTGACTCAGAATCTACTGGGATAGGTCCCGGCTTTAAAGACCAGACGTAGTCCTCCTCTGCAGACATCTCATCAACGGTTTTTCACGCTGGGTTTTCCCTCATCTGAGAAAACAGGCCAAGAGATTGTGAGGATCCATAATTAGTGTTTTAAGACATTTGGCAGGACTCAGTGTTTTTCACGTTCTGTGATACTGGGATCTGCATCTGCGCTGTAATGTGTTAAACCTTGAAATCTTGTCCAAAAGTCATGTCATGACCTAGAGAATCCTTCTGTGAATTCCAGGCAGATTGCCATCTTTCTGCTTCCGCCTCCTCACCTTGACAATGGGGAGAATAACGGTAACCTGCCTTTTGGATGTGAGGATTAAATGAGACAGTTGGTGCAAAGCAGTCGGCACAGGATCTGGCACAAAGTGAAGCCTTCAATCAATTATGATTGCAGTAGTTTTGATTTCCCTCCAGTCGGAATACAGTTTAGTTGAAGTTAGTAGCTGTGCCACAGCTGTGTCTCAGGCTGGTGTCTGCCGCCCTGAGCTAAGCCATAAAAATCCCTGGAATAACTTTTCAAAAGCCTGTTAGCCTCTTGAGGCTCCTACACTTTTTTATTTTATTTTATTTTATTTTATTTTATTGCAGTAACAGTGGATCCTAAGATGATATGGCTTTCAGATGTACGTTGTAATATATTTTGAATTCTGTGTAGATTACATCGTGTTCACCACCCGAAAACTAATGATAGTCCGTCACCTCACATGTGAGCCTCATCACCCCTTTGGCTCTCTCCCCTCCCCCCTCCCCCTATGGTAACCACCAATGCAATCTCCTTTGCTCTGTGTGCGTTTGTCGTTGTTTTTATCTTCTCCTTATGAGTGAGATCACACGGTGTTTGACTTTGTCCCTCTGATTTATTTCACTTCACATAATACCCTCAAGGTCCATCGACGTTGTCACAAATGGGCGGATCTCATCATTTCTTAGGGCCGAGTGGCATTCCATTGTGTATACATACCACATCTTCTTTATCCATTCTTCCCTTGATGGGCACCTAGGTTGCTTCCAAGTTTTGGCTGTTGTGAATAATGCTGCAGTGAGCCTAGGGGTGCATGTGTCCCTCTGCATTGGTGTTTTCAAGTTCTTTGGATGAATAGCCAGCAGTGGGCTAGCTGGATCATACATATGGTAGATGTGTTCTTAGTTTTCTGAGGATACTCCATCCTGCTTTCCGTAGTGGCTGCACCAGTCTGCCCTCCCACCAGCAGTGCAGGAGAGTTCCCTTCTCTGCACATCCTCTCCGACACTTGTCTCTTGTCTTGTTAATTAGAGCCATTCTGAGCAGAGTAAGGGGACATCTCCTTGTAGTTGTGATTTGCATTTCTCTGATCGCTAAGGATGTTGAGTCCCTTTCCATATGCCTGTTGGCCATCCGTATACCTTCTTTGGAGAAATCACTGCTCAGATCTTTTGCCCGCCTTTTCAATTGGGTTGTTGATGTTTTTTGCTGTTGAGATGTATGAGTTCTTTCTGTGTTTTGGATATTAACCCCTTATCCGATATACGGTTTGCAAGAATCTTCTCCCAGTTGTTAGGTTGTGTTTTGGTTTTGTGGATGGTTTCCTTTGCGGTGCAGAGGATGTTTTTTGACTTTGATGTAGTCCCGTTTGTTCATTTTGTATTTTGTTTCCCTTGCCCAGTCAGACGTGGTACTTGAAAATAGGCTGCTAAGACTGATGTCAAAGAGCACACTGCCTATGTTTGCTTGTAGACGTTGCATGGTTTCGGGTGTGACATTCAAGTGAAAGCCGAGGGAGGAGGCTGCAGTTCCCCGAGAGCGAGCGTAGCGGGGCCCCTGCGTCCCTGTCAGCGCACCTTCCCGCTCCGCGAAGGTCCCAAGCATGTGGGCGGGGCCGCAGGAGTTCTCCCAGGAGGGTGTCCCCGTCGCTGTCCGCAGTCCACCGCCGGAGGGGGGGGGGGCGGGGCAACGGCCGGGCAGCGTCTGGGCGGCGGCGCGCGCGCGCGCGCGCGCGCGAGGAGAGGAGAGGAGCGCGCGGCTGCTGGGCCGCCGTCCTGGGAGGCGTGGGAGGCGTCGGCGAGCCGCGCCTGCCTGCCCAGAGCCGAGCCCGGCGGAGTCCGGCCGCGCTGTGCTGCTCTCTCCCGGGCCGGGCTCGTCCGTTCCCCCGGCGTCCGTGGACGGCGCTCCGCGTCCCCGCTGGGCACAGCAGCCCGGGCCGTGCACAGCCACGGCCGCTAGCCTGAGGAGGCCGTCCTTCAGCTCCCGCTCTTCCTGCTCGCCGGACACGGACGACCAGGGCGCCTGCGAAGAGGATTCCATCTGAGAGAGGTACCTGGGGGGCGTGGGCCTGGGGGCTGGTGGGAGGCGAGCGTGTCCCTGAGGAATAGGCTTGTGCGCCGAGAGGTGCCCGTCAGGTCGCGGGACAGCTGTGCGGCGCGGGGAGCGAGGGGGTCTCTTCGTGCGCTTGAGGCGTTCGTGGAACGGGCGGTGTGTGCCGGGCACCTGCCCAGGGGCCAGCCTGGGCATGCGGTGCCCGGGAGTCGGGCGCTGAAGCGCCAGCCGTGGTCTTGGCTTCTTGGAAGGACAGACGCGAAGTCGATAAGGACACTGGTCTCGAGGCGTTCTGAGGAGTGCGGGTCTCCCTCTTTTCGAGGCTACGTTCCGTTGGGGTTTTCACGAAGCCTGTTGTGGGCCTGAAGCTCAGGCCGGTTCAGGGGCAGTGGCCTGTCGAGGGCCACGTAAGATTTGTGTGCAGAGCCAGTGCTTTCCAAAGCCCTTGACTGTGCAGAAGTCTACCTGTTAGGGGTGCAGTGGGGGCTGTCCGGGGAGCGTTGTGAGCAGAGGTATGTGCCCCACACTTGAAAGCATGGAAGAGAAAGCGTGAGGCTGGAGGGTGCTCCGTTCGTTCCCTCCTTGCACAGAAAGTCTGGAGAGTTGACTTTGGGACAAGTCCTTCCTTTCCTCTGGTCGGTGCGTGTTCAGTGGTCTGGACACTTGGTGAGCAAGACTGACAGGCTGTTTGACGTACTGGCCCTCACAGCCTGGTTGGAAAGGACAGACAGGCAGCCACCAATTACCTAGGAGATACGTAAAAGCAATTTTGTGTTGAGTGTTGAGAAAGACGGCATTTCCTGTTAGACTTGGTGACTTAGGCAGTGATGTTGAAGCTGAGAGCAGATGCCTAAAAGAAAAGGAGGACCTGGGCGGGAGAGTGTTGGGACAGGGCAAGGGAGGAGTAGGGCCTGTCAGAGGAGCTGAAAGCATGCCCTGGAGACTGGGGCCGCCGCGTAGGGACTGTAGGGTGGGGAAAAGAAAACTTTTCGATTGAGGCTGGCGCTTTCTCTAGGTTTTTGGGGACTAAGCGTGGTGATTCAGAACGTGGACTCTGGAGCCAGACTCTGTCACATGGGTCCTGGCTCTGCCACCTACGGGCTGTGTGAACTCGGGCAAGTTACTGTACCATTCTGTGTGTCAGTTTCCTGATCTGTAAAACGGGGATGATTATCATACACACTCCATAGGTGAGTGTAAAGGTGAGAGGATATTTCATATCCGTAAAGTACTTAGAGCAGTGTCTGGCCTTTAGCAGGCGTTAGTAGTGGTTGATTAAAGAAATGGCTAAATGCATACCTAACTATTCAAGGCTTGGAGGCTGTCCCTGGTGAAACGTGTGAACTTGAATGGATTACACCCAACTTTGTTTTGTTTTGTTTCCTTTCCGGCTTGCAGTTGCTACTGACCGCATCTGCAGCACTGTGGAATTAGAAATAATCTCCCTGGACTTGGCTGCTCTTGGTAAAACAATCTAATGCTGTCCAAATTATCCCAGGGAAATAAAAGCCTTTTCAGTAGCATAGTAGGGTTAGGCTTATTTAATATGTATTGTTTATATTGGTTTGTTTAGTGTTTGTTGGTAACTTTGTGTTTTTTCTTTCTTTTTTTTTTTGGCAAAGCTGCTCGGTTAACAAAAGCAGATTAGCTAGGAAATGGTTCAGACCCAGAGAAAAGTAGAGAGCCGTGTAAGCAGAGCACGCCTTTCCTTGACTCTCTGTCGAGAGCTTTTGTGATTCCAGCTGCTCTCTGCCTCAGACACGGTGCCCTCTGCGTGTGCAGTCATCTAAACAGTTCAGGTCTGGGACCGTGGAGAATCCAAGGCGGTATAGTCATGCTTTGCTTAACAGTGGGGATGAGTTCTGAGGAGTGTGTCATGGTCAGGCAATCTCGAGACTGTGCAAACACCACGGAGTTCCTAAACCTGGATGGCAGAGCCTCCTACACACCTAGGCCATATGGGACTAATCTGATGGGACCCCCGTTGTTGACTGAAACGTCCCGATGTAGGGCATGACTGGACTTCCCAACTCCAAGGGCACGGAAGTGTAGCCTGTGGGGCTTTGGAAAAGAACAGAGACGCTCAAGGCCTACTCTGGACCCACTGACTCAGAATCTACTGGGATAGGTCCCGGCTTTAAAGACCAGACGTAGTCCTCCTCTGCAGACATCTCATCAACGGTTTTTCACGCTGGGTTTTCCCTCATCTGAGAAAACAGGCCAAGAGATTGTGAGGATCCATAATTAGTGTTTTAAGACATTTGGCAGGACTCAGTGTTTTTCACGTTCTGTGATACTGGGATCTGCATCTGCGCTGTAATGTGTTAAACCTTGAAATCTTGTCCAAAAGTCATGTCATGACCTAGAGAATCCTTCTGTGAATTCCAGGCAGATTGCCATCTTTCTGCTTCCGCCTCCTCACCTTGACAATGGGGAGAATAACGGTAACCTGCCTTTTGGATGTGAGGATTAAATGAGACAGTTGGTGCAAAGCAGTCGGCACAGGATCTGGCACAAAGTGAAGCCTTCAATCAATTATGATTGCAGTAGTTTTGATTTCCCTCCAGTCGGAATACAGTTTAGTTGAAGTTAGTAGCTGTGCCACAGCTGTGTCTCAGGCTGGTGTCTGCCGCCCTGAGCTAAGCCATAAAAATCCCTGGAATAACTTTTCAAAAGCCTGTTAGCCTCTTGAGGCTCCTACACTTTTTTATTTTATTTTATTTTATTTTATTTTATTGCAGTAACAGTGGATCCTAAGATGATATGGCTTTCAGATGTACGTTGTAATATATTTTGAATTCTGTGTAGATTACATCGTGTTCACCACCCGAAAACTAATGATAGTCCGTCACCTCACATGTGAGCCTCATCACCCCTTTGGCTCTCTCCCCTCCCCCCTCCCCCTATGGTAACCACCAATGCAATCTCCTTTGCTCTGTGTGCGTTTGTCGTTGTTTTTATCTTCTCCTTATGAGTGAGATCACACGGTGTTTGACTTTGTCCCTCTGATTTATTTCACTTCACATAATACCCTCAAGGTCCATCGACGTTGTCACAAATGGGCGGATCTCATCATTTCTTAGGGCCGAGTGGCATTCCATTGTGTATACATACCACATCTTCTTTATCCATTCTTCCCTTGATGGGCACCTAGGTTGCTTCCAAGTTTTGGCTGTTGTGAATAATGCTGCAGTGAGCCTAGGGGTGCATGTGTCCCTCTGCATTGGTGTTTTCAAGTTCTTTGGATGAATAGCCAGCAGTGGGCTAGCTGGATCATACATATGGTAGATGTGTTCTTAGTTTTCTGAGGATACTCCATCCTGCTTTCCGTAGTGGCTGCACCAGTCTGCCCTCCCACCAGCAGTGCAGGAGAGTTCCCTTCTCTGCACATCCTCTCCGACACTTGTCTCTTGTCTTGTTAATTAGAGCCATTCTGAGCAGAGTAAGGGGACATCTCCTTGTAGTTGTGATTTGCATTTCTCTGATCGCTAAGGATGTTGAGTCCCTTTCCATATGCCTGTTGGCCATCCGTATACCTTCTTTGGAGAAATCACTGCTCAGATCTTTTGCCCGCCTTTTCAATTGGGTTGTTGATGTTTTTTGCTGTTGAGATGTATGAGTTCTTTCTGTGTTTTGGATATTAACCCCTTATCCGATATACGGTTTGCAAGAATCTTCTCCCAGTTGTTAGGTTGTGTTTTGGTTTTGTGGATGGTTTCCTTTGCGGTGCAGAGGATGTTTTTTGACTTTGATGTAGTCCCGTTTGTTCATTTTGTATTTTGTTTCCCTTGCCCAGTCAGACGTGGTACTTGAAAATAGGCTGCTAAGACTGATGTCAAAGAGCACACTGCCTATGTTTGCTTGTAGACGTTGCATGGTTTCGGGTGTGACATTCAAGTGAAAGCCGAGGGAGGAGGCTGCAGTTCCCCGAGAGCGAGCGTAGCGGGGACCCTGCGTCCCTGTCAGCGCACCTTCCCGCTCCGCGAAGGTCCCAAGCATGTGGGCGGGGCCGCAGGAGTTCTCCCAGGAGGGTGTCCCCGTCGCTGTCCGCAGTCCACCGCCGGAGGGGGGGGGGCGGGGCAACGGCCGGGCAGCGTCTGGGCGGCGGCGCGCGCGCGCGCGCGCGCGAGGAGAGGACAGGAGCGCGCGGCTGCTGGGCCGCCGTCCTGGGAGGCGTGGGAGGCGTCGGCGAGCCGCGCCTGCCTGCCCAGAGCCGAGCCCGGCGGAGTCCGGCCGCGCTGTGCTGCTCTCTCCCGGGCCGGGCTCGTCCGTTCCCCCGGCGTCCGTGGACGGCGCTCCGCGTCCCCGCTGGGCACAGCAGCCCGGGCCGTGCACAGCCACGGCCGCTAGCCTGAGGAGGCCGTCCTTCAGCTCCCGCTCTTCCTGCTCGCCGGACACGGACGACCAGGGCGCCTGCGAAGAGGATTCCATCTGAGAGAGGTACCTGGGGGGCGTGGGCCTGGGGGCTGGTGGGAGGCGAGCGTGTCCCTGAGGAATAGGCTTGTGCGCCGAGAGGTGCCCGTCAGGTCGCGGGACAGCTGTGCGGCGCGGGGAGCGAGGGGGTCTCTTCGTGCGCTTGAGGCGTTCGTGGAACGGGCGGTGTGTGCCGGGCACCTGCCCAGGGGCCAGCCTGGGCATGCGGTGCCCGGGAGTCGGGCGCTGAAGCGCCAGCCGTGGTCTTGGCTTCTTGGAAGGACAGACGCGAAGTCGATAAGGACACTGGTCTCGAGGCGTTCTGAGGAGTGCGGGTCTCCCTCTTTTCGAGGCTACGTTCCGTTGGGGTTTTCACGAAGCCTGTTGTGGGCCTGAAGCTCAGGCCGGTTCAGGGGCAGTGGCCTGTCGAGGGCCACGTAAGATTTGTGTGCAGAGCCAGTGCTTTCCAAAGCCCTTGACTGTGCAGAAGTCTACCTGTTAGGGGTGCAGTGGGGGCTGTCCGGGGAGCGTTGTGAGCAGAGGTATGTGCCCCACACTTGAAAGCATGGAAGAGAAAGCGTGAGGCTGGAGGGTGCTCCGTTCGTTCCCTCCTTGCACAGAAAGTCTGGAGAGTTGACTTTGGGACAAGTCCTTCCTTTCCTCTGGTCGGTGCGTGTTCAGTGGTCTGGACACTTGGTGAGCAAGACTGACAGGCTGTTTGACGTACTGGCCCTCACAGCCTGGTTGGAAAGGACAGACAGGCAGCCACCAATTACCTAGGAGATACGTAAAAGCAATTTTGTGTTGAGTGTTGAGAAAGACGGCATTTCCTGTTAGACTTGGTGACTTAGGCAGTGATGTTGAAGCTGAGAGCAGATGCCTAAAAGAAAAGGAGGACCTGGGCGGGAGAGTGTTGGGACAGGGCAAGGGAGGAGTAGGGCCTGTCAGAGGAGCTGAAAGCATGCCCTGGAGACTGGGGCCGCCGCGTAGGGACTGTAGGGTGGGGAAAAGAAAACTTTTCGATTGAGGCTGGCGCTTTCTCTAGGTTTTTGGGGACTAAGCGTGGTGATTCAGAACGTGGACTCTGGAGCCAGACTCTGTCACATGGGTCCTGGCTCTGCCACCTACGGGCTGTGTGAACTCGGGCAAGTTACTGTACCATTCTGTGTGTCAGTTTCCTGATCTGTAAAACGGGGATGATTATCATACACACTCCATAGGTGAGTGTAAAGGTGAGAGGATATTTCATATCCGTAAAGTACTTAGAGCAGTGTCTGGCCTTTAGCAGGCGTTAGTAGTGGTTGATTAAAGAAATGGCTAAATGCATACCTAACTATTCAAGGCTTGGAGGCTGTCCCTGGTGAAACGTGTGAACTTGAATGGATTACACCCAACTTTGTTTTGTTTTGTTTCCTTTCCGGCTTGCAGTTGCTACTGACCGCATCTGCAGCACTGTGGAATTAGAAATAATCTCCCTGGACTTGGCTGCTCTTGGTAAAACAATCTAATGCTGTCCAAATTATCCCAGGGAAATAAAAGCCTTTTCAGTAGCATAGTAGGGTTAGGCTTATTTAATATGTATTGTTTATATTGGTTTGTTTAGTGTTTGTTGGTAACTTTGTGTTTTTTCTTTCTTTTTTTTTTTGGCAAAGCTGCTCGGTTAAAAAAAGCAGATTAGCTAGGAAATGGTTCAGACCCAGAGAAAAGTAGAGAGTCGTGTAAGCAGAGCACGCCTTTCCTTGACTCTCTGTCGAGAGCTTTTGTGATTCCAGCTGCTCTCTGCCTCAGACACGGTGCCCTCTGCGTGTGCAGTCATCTAAACAGTTCAGGTCTGGGACCGTGGAGAATCCAAGGCGGTATAGTCATGCTTTGCTTAACAGTGGGGATGAGTTCTGAGGAGTGTGTCATGGTCAGGCAATCTCGAGACTGTGCAAACACCACGGAGTTCCTAAACCTGGATGGCAGAGCCTCCTACACACCTAGGCCATATGGGACTAATCTGATGGGACCCCCGTTGTTGACTGAAACGTCCCGATGTAGGGCATGACTGGACTTCCCAACTCCAAGGGCACGGAAGTGTAGCCTGTGGGGCTTTGGAAAAGAACAGAGACGCTCAAGGCCTACTCTGGACCCACTGACTCAGAATCTACTGGGATAGGTCCCGGCTTTAAAGACCAGACGTAGTCCTCCTCTGCAGACATCTCATCAACGGTTTTTCACGCTGGGTTTTCCCTCATCTGAGAAAACAGGCCAAGAGATTGTGAGGATCCATAATTAGTGTTTTAAGACATTTGGCAGGACTCAGTGTTTTTCACGTTCTGTGATACTGGGATCTGCATCTGCGCTGTAATGTGTTAAACCTTGAAATCTTGTCCAAAAGTCATGTCATGACCTAGAGAATCCTTCTGTGAATTCCAGGCAGATTGCCATCTTTCTGCTTCCGCCTCCTCACCTTGACAATGGGGAGAATAACGGTAACCTGCCTTTTGGATGTGAGGATTAAATGAGACAGTTGGTGCAAAGCAGTCGGCACAGGATCTGGCACAAAGTGAAGCCTTCAATCAATTATGATTGCAGTAGTTTTGATTTCCCTCCAGTCGGAATACAGTTTAGTTGAAGTTAGTAGCTGTGCCACAGCTGTGTCTCAGGCTGGTGTCTGCCGCCCTGAGCTAAGCCATAAAAATCCCTGGAATAACTTTTCAAAAGCCTGTTAGCCTCTTGAGGCTCCTACACTTTTTTATTTTATTTTATTTTATTTTATTTTATTGCAGTAACAGTGGATCCTAAGATGATATGGCTTTCAGATGTACGTTGTAATATATTTTGAATTCTGTGTAGATTACATCGTGTTCACCACCCGAAAACTAATGATAGTCCGTCACCTCACATGTGAGCCTCATCACCCCTTTGGCTCTCTCCCCTCCCCCCTCCCCCTATGGTAACCACCAATGCAATCTCCTTTGCTCTGTGTGCGTTTGTCGTTGTTTTTATCTTCTCCTTATGAGTGAGATCACACGGTGTTTGACTTTGTCCCTCTGATTTATTTCACTTCACATAATACCCTCAAGGTCCATCGACGTTGTCACAAATGGGCGGATCTCATCATTTCTTAGGGCCGAGTGGCATTCCATTGTGTATACATACCACATCTTCTTTATCCATTCTTCCCTTGATGGGCACCTAGGTTGCTTCCAAGTTTTGGCTGTTGTGAATAATGCTGCAGTGAGCCTAGGGGTGCATGTGTCCCTCTGCATTGGTGTTTTCAAGTTCTTTGGATGAATAGCCAGCAGTGGGCTAGCTGGATCATACATATGGTAGATGTGTTCTTAGTTTTCTGAGGATACTCCATCCTGCTTTCCGTAGTGGCTGCACCAGTCTGCCCTCCCACCAGCAGTGCAGGAGAGTTCCCTTCTCTGCACATCCTCTCCGACACTTGTCTCTTGTCTTGTTAATTAGAGCCATTCTGAGCAGAGTAAGGGGACATCTCCTTGTAGTTGTGATTTGCATTTCTCTGATCGCTAAGGATGTTGAGTCCCTTTCCATATGCCTGTTGGCCATCCGTATACCTTCTTTGGAGAAATCACTGCTCAGATCTTTTGCCCGCCTTTTCAATTGGGTTGTTGATGTTTTTTGCTGTTGAGATGTATGAGTTCTTTCTGTGTTTTGGATATTAACCCCTTATCCGATATACGGTTTGCAAGAATCTTCTCCCAGTTGTTAGGTTGTGTTTTGGTTTTGTGGATGGTTTCCTTTGCGGTGCAGAGGATGTTTTTTGACTTTGATGTAGTCCCGTTTGTTCATTTTGTATTTTGTTTCCCTTGCCCAGTCAGACGTGGTACTTGAAAATAGGCTGCTAAGACTGATGTCAAAGAGCACACTGCCTATGTTTGCTTGTAGACGTTGCATGGTTTCGGGTGTGACATTCAAGTGAAAGCCGAGGGAGGAGGCTGCAGTTCCCCGAGAGCGAGCGTAGCGGGGACCCTGCGTCCCTGTCAGCGCACCTTCCCGCTCCGCGAAGGTCCCAAGCATGTGGGCGGGGCCGCAGGAGTTCTCCCAGGAGGGTGTCCCCGTCGCTGTCCGCAGTCCACCGCCG
Source organism: Equus caballus (assembly GCF_041296265.1). Lineage (NCBI taxonomy): Eukaryota > Metazoa > Chordata > Mammalia > Perissodactyla > Equidae > Equus > Equus caballus. The sequence goes on from NW_027222106.1 coordinate 14,264, forward strand.
GAGGGGGGGGGGGGCGGGGCAACGGCCGGGCAGCGTCTGGGCGGCGGCGCGCGCGCGCGCGCGCGCGAGGAGAGGACAGGAGCGCGCGGCTGCTGGGCCGCCGTCCTGGGAGGCGTGGGAGGCGTCGGCGAGCCGCGCCTGCCTGCCCAGAGCCGAGCCCGGCGGAGTCCGGCCGCGCTGTGCTGCTCTCTCCCGGGCCGGGCTCGTCCGTTCCCCCGGCGTCCGTGGACGGCGCTCCGCGTCCCCGCTGGGCACAGCAGCCCGGGCCGTGCACAGCCACGGCCGCTAGCCTGAGGAGGCCGTCCTTCAGCTCCCGCTCTTCCTGCTCGCCGGACACGGACGACCAGGGCGCCTGCGAAGAGGATTCCATCTGAGAGAGGTACCTGGGGGGCGTGGGCCTGGGGGCTGGTGGGAGGCGAGCGTGTCCCTGAGGAATAGGCTTGTGCGCCGAGAGGTGCCCGTCAGGTCGCGGGACAGCTGTGCGGCGCGGGGAGCGAGGGGGTCTCTTCGTGCGCTTGAGGCGTTCGTGGAACGGGCGGTGTGTGCCGGGCACCTGCCCAGGGGCCAGCCTGGGCATGCGGTGCCCGGGAGTCGGGCGCTGAAGCGCCAGCCGTGGTCTTGGCTTCTTGGAAGGACAGACGCGAAGTCGATAAGGACACTGGTCTCGAGGCGTTCTGAGGAGTGCGGGTCTCCCTCTTTTCGAGGCTACGTTCCGTTGGGGTTTTCACGAAGCCTGTTGTGGGCCTGAAGCTCAGGCCGGTTCAGGGGCAGTGGCCTGTCGAGGGCCACGTAAGATTTGTGTGCAGAGCCAGTGCTTTCCAAAGCCCTTGACTGTGCAGAAGTCTACCTGTTAGGGGTGCAGTGGGGGCTGTCCGGGGAGCGTTGTGAGCAGAGGTATGTGCCCCACACTTGAAAGCATGGAAGAGAAAGCGTGAGGCTGGAGGGTGCTCCGTTCGTTCCCTCCTTGCACAGAAAGTCTGGAGAGTTGACTTTGGGACAAGTCCTTCCTTTCCTCTGGTCGGTGCGTGTTCAGTGGTCTGGACACTTGGTGAGCAAGACTGACAGGCTGTTTGACGTACTGGCCCTCACAGCCTGGTTGGAAAGGACAGACAGGCAGCCACCAATTACCTAGGAGATACGTAAAAGCAATTTTGTGTTGAGTGTTGAGAAAGACGGCATTTCCTGTTAGACTTGGTGACTTAGGCAGTGATGTTGAAGCTGAGAGCAGATGCCTAAAAGAAAAGGAGGACCTGGGCGGGAGAGTGTTGGGACAGGGCAAGGGAGGAGTAGGGCCTGTCAGAGGAGCTGAAAGCATGCCCTGGAGACTGGGGCCGCCGCGTAGGGACTGTAGGGTGGGGAAAAGAAAACTTTTCGATTGAGGCTGGCGCTTTCTCTAGGTTTTTGGGGACTAAGCGTGGTGATTCAGAACGTGGACTCTGGAGCCAGACTCTGTCACATGGGTCCTGGCTCTGCCACCTACGGGCTGTGTGAACTCGGGCAAGTTACTGTACCATTCTGTGTGTCAGTTTCCTGATCTGTAAAACGGGGATGATTATCATACACACTCCATAGGTGAGTGTAAAGGTGAGAGGATATTTCATATCCGTAAAGTACTTAGAGCAGTGTCTGGCCTTTAGCAGGCGTTAGTAGTGGTTGATTAAAGAAATGGCTAAATGCATACCTAACTATTCAAGGCTTGGAGGCTGTCCCTGGTGAAACGTGTGAACTTGAATGGATTACACCCAACTTTGTTTTGTTTTGTTTCCTTTCCGGCTTGCAGTTGCTACTGACCGCATCTGCAGCACTGTGGAATTAGAAATAATCTCCCTGGACTTGGCTGCTCTTGGTAAAACAATCTAATGCTGTCCAAATTATCCCAGGGAAATAAAAGCCTTTTCAGTAGCATAGTAGGGTTAGGCTTATTTAATATGTATTGTTTATATTGGTTTGTTTAGTGTTTGTTGGTAACTTTGTGTTTTTTCTTTCTTTTTTTTTTTGGCAAAGCTGCTCGGTTAAAAAAAGCAGATTAGCTAGGAAATGGTTCAGACCCAGAGAAAAGTAGAGAGTCGTGTAAGCAGAGCACGCCTTTCCTTGACTCTCTGTCGAGAGCTTTTGTGATTCCAGCTGCTCTCTGCCTCAGACACGGTGCCCTCTGCGTGTGCAGTCATCTAAACAGTTCAGGTCTGGGACCGTGGAGAATCCAAGGCGGTATAGTCATGCTTTGCTTAACAGTGGGGATGAGTTCTGAGGAGTGTGTCATGGTCAGGCAATCTCGAGACTGTGCAAACACCACGGAGTTCCTAAACCTGGATGGCAGAGCCTCCTACACACCTAGGCCATATGGGACTAATCTGATGGGACCCCCGTTGTTGACTGAAACGTCCCGATGTAGGGCATGACTGGACTTCCCAACTCCAAGGGCACGGAAGTGTAGCCTGTGGGGCTTTGGAAAAGAACAGAGACGCTCAAGGCCTACTCTGGACCCACTGACTCAGAATCTACTGGGATAGGTCCCGGCTTTAAAGACCAGACGTAGTCCTCCTCTGCAGACATCTCATCAACGGTTTTTCACGCTGGGTTTTCCCTCATCTGAGAAAACAGGCCAAGAGATTGTGAGGATCCATAATTAGTGTTTTAAGACATTTGGCAGGACTCAGTGTTTTTCACGTTCTGTGATACTGGGATCTGCATCTGCGCTGTAATGTGTTAAACCTTGAAATCTTGTCCAAAAGTCATGTCATGACCTAGAGAATCCTTCTGTGAATTCCAGGCAGATTGCCATCTTTCTGCTTCCGCCTCCTCACCTTGACAATGGGGAGAATAACGGTAACCTGCCTTTTGGATGTGAGGATTAAATGAGACAGTTGGTGCAAAGCAGTCGGCACAGGATCTGGCACAAAGTGAAGCCTTCAATCAATTATGATTGCAGTAGTTTTGATTTCCCTCCAGTCGGAATACAGTTTAGTTGAAGTTAGTAGCTGTGCCACAGCTGTGTCTCAGGCTGGTGTCTGCCGCCCTGAGCTAAGCCATAAAAATCCCTGGAATAACTTTTCAAAAGCCTGTTAGCCTCTTGAGGCTCCTACACTTTTTTATTTTATTTTATTTTATTTTATTTTATTTTATTTTATTGCAGTAACAGTGGATCCTAAGATGATATAGCTTTCAGATGTACGTTGTAATATATTTTGAATTCTGTGTAGATTACATCGTGTTCACCACCCGAAAACTAATGATAGTCCGTCACCTCACATGTGAGCCTCATCACCCCTTTGGCTCTCTCCCCTCCCCCCTCCCCCTATGGTAACCACCAATGCAATCTCCTTTGCTCTGTGTGCGTTTGTCGTTGTTTTTATCTTCTCCTTATGAGTGAGATCACACGGTGTTTGACTTTGTCCCTCTGATTTATTTCACTTCACATAATACCCTCAAGGTCCATCGACGTTGTCACAAATGGGCGGATCTCATCATTTCTTAGGGCCGAGTGGCATTCCATTGTGTATACATACCACATCTTCTTTATCCATTCTTCCCTTGATGGGCACCTAGGTTGCTTCCAAGTTTTGGCTGTTGTGAATAATGCTGCAGTGAGCCTAGGGGTGCATGTGTCCCTCTGCATTGGTGTTTTCAAGTTCTTTGGATGAATAGCCAGCAGTGGGCTAGCTGGATCATACATATGGTAGATGTGTTCTTAGTTTTCTGAGGATACTCCATCCTGCTTTCCGTAGTGGCTGCACCAGTCTGCCCTCCCACCAGCAGTGCAGGAGAGTTCCCTTCTCTGCACATCCTCTCCGACACTTGTCTCTTGTCTTGTTAATTAGAGCCATTCTGAGCAGAGTAAGGGGACATCTCCTTGTAGTTGTGATTTGCATTTCTCTGATCGCTAAGGATGTTGAGTCCCTTTCCATATGCCTGTTGGCCATCCGTATACCTTCTTTGGAGAAATCACTGCTCAGATCTTTTGCCCGCCTTTTCAATTGGGTTGTTGATGTTTTTTGCTGTTGAGATGTATGAGTTCTTTCTGTGTTTTGGATATTAACCCCTTATCCGATATACGGTTTGCAAGAATCTTCTCCCAGTTGTTAGGTTGTGTTTTGGTTTTGTGGATGGTTTCCTTTGCGGTGCAGAGGATGTTTTTTGACTTTGATGTAGTCCCGTTTGTTCATTTTGTATTTTGTTTCCCTTGCCCAGTCAGACGTGGTACTTGAAAATAGGCTGCTAAGACTGATGTCAAAGAGCACACTGCCTATGTTTGCTTGTAGACGTTGCATGGTTTCGGGTGTGACATTCAAGTGAAAGCCGAGGGAGGAGGCTGCAGTTCCCCGAGAGCGAGCGTAGCGGGGACCCTGCGTCCCTGTCAGCGCACCTTCCCGCTCCGCGAAGGTCCCAAGCATGTGGGCGGGGCCGCAGGAGTTCTCCCAGGAGGGTGTCCCCGTCGCTGTCCGCAGTCCACCGCCGGAGGGGGGGGGGGCGGGGCAACGGCCGGGCAGCGTCTGGGCGGCGGCGCGCGCGCGCGCGCGCGCGAGGAGAGGACAGGAGCGCGCGGCTGCTGGGCCGCCGTCCTGGGAGGCGTGGGAGGCGTCGGCGAGCCGCGCCTGCCTGCCCAGAGCCGAGCCCGGCGGAGTCCGGCCGCGCTGTGCTGCTCTCTCCCGGGCCGGGCTCGTCCGTTCCCCCGGCGTCCGTGGACGGCGCTCCGCGTCCCCGCTGGGCACAGCAGCCCGGGCCGTGCACAGCCACGGCCGCTAGCCTGAGGAGGCCGTCCTTCAGCTCCCGCTCTTCCTGCTCGCCGGACACGGACGACCAGGGCGCCTGCGAAGAGGATTCCATCTGAGAGAGGTACCTGGGGGGCGTGGGCCTGGGGGCTGGTGGGAGGCGAGCGTGTCCCTGAGGAATAGGCTTGTGCGCCGAGAGGTGCCCGTCAGGTCGCGGGACAGCTGTGCGGCGCGGGGAGCGAGGGGGTCTCTTCGTGCGCTTGAGGCGTTCGTGGAACGGGCGGTGTGTGCCGGGCACCTGCCCAGGGGCCAGCCTGGGCATGCGGTGCCCGGGAGTCGGGCGCTGAAGCGCCAGCCGTGGTCTTGGCTTCTTGGAAGGACAGACGCGAAGTCGATAAGGACACTGGTCTCGAGGCGTTCTGAGGAGTGCGGGTCTCCCTCTTTTCGAGGCTACGTTCCGTTGGGGTTTTCACGAAGCCTGTTGTGGGCCTGAAGCTCAGGCCGGTTCAGGGGCAGTGGCCTGTCGAGGGCCACGTAAGATTTGTGTGCAGAGCCAGTGCTTTCCAAAGCCCTTGACTGTGCAGAAGTCTACCTGTTAGGGGTGCAGTGGGGGCTGTCCGGGGAGCGTTGTGAGCAGAGGTATGTGCCCCACACTTGAAAGCATGGAAGAGAAAGCGTGAGGCTGGAGGGTGCTCCGTTCGTTCCCTCCTTGCACAGAAAGTCTGGAGAGTTGACTTTGGGACAAGTCCTTCCTTTCCTCTGGTCGGTGCGTGTTCAGTGGTCTGGACACTTGGTGAGCAAGACTGACAGGCTGTTTGACGTACTGGCCCTCACAGCCTGGTTGGAAAGGACAGACAGGCAGCCACCAATTACCTAGGAGATACGTAAAAGCAATTTTGTGTTGAGTGTTGAGAAAGACGGCATTTCCTGTTAGACTTGGTGACTTAGGCAGTGATGTTGAAGCTGAGAGCAGATGCCTAAAAGAAAAGGAGGACCTGGGCGGGAGAGTGTTGGGACAGGGCAAGGGAGGAGTAGGGCCTGTCAGAGGAGCTGAAAGCATGCCCTGGAGACTGGGGCCGCCGCGTAGGGACTGTAGGGTGGGGAAAAGAAAACTTTTCGATTGAGGCTGGCGCTTTCTCTAGGTTTTTGGGGACTAAGCGTGGTGATTCAGAACGTGGACTCTGGAGCCAGACTCTGTCACATGGGTCCTGGCTCTGCCACCTACGGGCTGTGTGAACTCGGGCAAGTTACTGTACCATTCTGTGTGTCAGTTTCCTGATCTGTAAAACGGGGATGATTATCATACACACTCCATAGGTGAGTGTAAAGGTGAGAGGATATTTCATATCCGTAAAGTACTTAGAGCAGTGTCTGGCCTTTAGCAGGCGTTAGTAGTGGTTGATTAAAGAAATGGCTAAATGCATACCTAACTATTCAAGGCTTGGAGGCTGTCCCTGGTGAAACGTGTGAACTTGAATGGATTACACCCAACTTTGTTTTGTTTTGTTTCCTTTCCGGCTTGCAGTTGCTACTGACCGCATCTGCAGCATTGTGGAATTAGAAATAATCTCCCTGGACTTGGCTGCTCTTGGTAAAACAATCTAATGCTGTCCAAATTATCCCAGGGAAATAAAAGCCTTTTCAGTAGCATAGTAGGGTTAGGCTTATTTAATATGTATTGTTTATATTGGTTTGTTTAGTGTTTGTTGGTAACTTTGTGTTTTTTCTTTCTTTTTTTTTTTGGCAAAGCTGCTCGGTTAAAAAAAGCAGATTAGCTAGGAAATGGTTCAGACCCAGAGAAAAGTAGAGAGTCGTGTAAGCAGAGCACGCCTTTCCTTGACTCTCTGTCGAGAGCTTTTGTGATTCCAGCTGCTCTCTGCCTCAGACACGGTGCCCTCTGCGTGTGCAGTCATCTAAACAGTTCAGGTCTGGGACCGTGGAGAATCCAAGGCGGTATAGTCATGCTTTGCTTAACAGTGGGGATGAGTTCTGAGGAGTGTGTCATGGTCAGGCAATCTCGAGACTGTGCAAACACCACGGAGTTCCTAAACCTGGATGGCAGAGCCTCCTACACACCTAGGCCATATGGGACTAATCTGATGGGACCCCCGTTGTTGACTGAAACGTCCCGATGTAGGGCATGACTGGACTTCCCAACTCCAAGGGCACGGAAGTGTAGCCTGTGGGGCTTTGGAAAAGAACAGAGACGCTCAAGGCCTACTCTGGACCCACTGACTCAGAATCTACTGGGATAGGTCCCGGCTTTAAAGACCAGACGTAGTCCTCCTCTGCAGACATCTCATCAACGGTTTTTCACGCTGGGTTTTCCCTCATCTGAGAAAACAGGCCAAGAGATTGTGAGGATCCATAATTAGTGTTTTAAGACATTTGGCAGGACTCAGTGTTTTTCACGTTCTGTGATACTGGGATCTGCATCTGCGCTGTAATGTGTTAAACCTTGAAATCTTGTCCAAAAGCCATGTCATGACCTAGAGAATCCTTCTGTGAATTCCAGGCAGATTGCCATCTTTCTGCTTCCGCCTCCTCACCTTGACAATGGGGAGAATAACGGTAACCTGCCTTTTGGATGTGAGGATTAAATGAGACAGTTGGTGCAAAGCAGTCGGCACAGGATCTGGCACAAAGTGAAGCCTTCAAGAAATTATGATTGCAGTAGTTTTGATTTCCCTCCAGTCGGAATACAGTTTAGTTGAAGTTAGTAGCTGTGCCACAGCTGTGTCTCAGGCTGGTGTCTGCCGCCCTGAGCTAAGCCATAAAAATCCCTGGAATAACTTTTCAAAAGCCTGTTAGCCTCTTGAGGCTCCTACACTTTTTTATTTTATTTTATTTTATTTTATTTTATTTTATTTTATTGCAGTAACAGTGGATCCTAAGATGATATAGCTTTCAGATGTACGTTGTAATATATTTTGAATTCTGTGTAGATTACATCGTGTTCACCACCCGAAAACTAATGATAGTCCGTCACCTCACATGTGAGCCTCATCACCCCTTTGGCTCTCTCCCCTCCCCCCTCCCCCTATGGTAACCACCAATGCAATCTCCTTTGCTCTGTGTGCGTTTGTCGTTGTTTTTATCTTCTCCTTATGAGTGAGATCACACGGTGTTTGACTTTGTCCCTCTGATTTATTTCACTTCACATAATACCCTCAAGGTCCATCGACGTTGTCACAAATGGGCGGATCTCATCATTTCTTAGGGCCGAGTGGCATTCCATTGTGTATACATACCACATCTTCTTTATCCATTCTTCCCTTGATGGGCACCTAGGTTGCTTCCAAGTTTTGGCTGTTGTGAATAATGCTGCAGTGAGCCTAGGGGTGCATGTGTCCCTCTGCATTGGTGTTTTCAAGTTCTTTGGATGAATAGCCAGCAGTGGGCTAGCTGGATCATACATATGGTAGATGTGTTCTTAGTTTTCTGAGGATACTCCATCCTGCTTTCCGTAGTGGCTGCACCAGTCTGCCCTCCCACCAGCAGTGCAGGAGAGTTCCCTTCTCTGCACATCCTCTCCGACACTTGTCTCTTGTCTTGTTAATTAGAGCCATTCTGACCAGAGTAAGGGGACATCTCCTTGTAGTTGTGATTTGCATTTCTCTGATCGCTAAGGATGTTGAGTCCCTTTCCATATGCCTGTTGGCCATCCGTATACCTTCTTTGGAGAAATCACTGCTCAGATCTTTTGCCCGCCTTTTCAATTGGGTTGTTGATGTTTTTTGCTGTTGAGATGTATGAGTTCTTTCTGTGTTTTGGATATTAACCCCTTATCCGATATACGGTTTGCAAGAATCTTCTCCCAGTTGTTAGGTTGTGTTTTGGTTTTGTGGATGGTTTCCTTTGCGGTGCAGAGGATGTTTTTTGACTTTGATGTAGTCCCGTTTGTTCATTTTGTATTTTGTTTCCCTTGCCCAGTCAGACGTGGTACTTGAAAATAGGCTGCTAAGACTGATGTCAAAGAGCACACTGCCTATGTTTGCTTGTAGACGTTGCATGGTTTCGGGTGTGACATTCAAGTGAAAGCCGAGGGAGGAGGCTGCAGTTCCCCGAGAGCGAGCGTAGCGGGGCCCCTGCGTCCCTGTCAGCGCACCTTCCCGCTCCGCGAAGGTCCCAAGCATGTGGGCGGGGCCGCAGGAGTTCTCCCAGGAGGGTGTCCCCGTCGCTGTCCGCAGTCCACCGCCGGAGGGGGGGGGGGGGCGGGGCAACGGCCGGGCAGCGTCTGGGCGGCGGCGCGCGCGCGCGCGCGAGGAGAGGAGAGGAGCGCGCGGCTGCTGGGCCGCCGTCCTGGGAGGCGTGGGAGGCGTCGGCGAGCCGCGCCTGCCTGCCCAGAGCCGAGCCCGGCGGAGTCCGGCCGCGCTGTGCTGCTCTCTCCCGGGCCGGGCTCGTCCGTTCCCCCGGCGTCCGTGGACGGCGCTCCGCGTCCCCGCTGGGCACAGCAGCCCGGGCCGTGCACAGCCACGGCCGCTAGCCTGAGGAGGCCGTCCTTCAGCTCCCGCTCTTCCTGCTCGCCGGACACGGACGACCAGGGCGCCTGCGAAGAGGATTCCATCTGAGAGAGGTACCTGGGGGGCGTGGGCCTGGGGGCTGGTGGGAGGCGAGCGTGTCCCTGAGGAATAGGCTTGTGCGCCGAGAGGTGCCCGTCAGGTCGCGGGACAGCTGTGCGGCGCGGGGAGCGAGGGGGTCTCTTCGTGCGCTTGAGGCGTTCGTGGAACGGGCGGTGTGTGCCGGGCACCTGCCCAGGGGCCAGCCTGGGCATGCGGTGCCCGGGAGTCGGGCGCTGAAGCGCCAGCCGTGGTCTTGGCTTCTTGGAAGGACAGACGCGAAGTCGATAAGGACACTGGTCTCGAGGCGTTCTGAGGAGTGCGGGTCTCCCTCTTTTCGAGGCTACGTTCCGTTGGGGTTTTCACGAAGCCTGTTGTGGGCCTGAAGCTCAGGCCGGTTCAGGGGCAGTGGCCTGTCGAGGGCCACGTAAGATTTGTGTGCAGAGCCAGTGCTTTCCAAAGCCCTTGACTGTGCAGAAGTCTACCTGTTAGGGGTGCAGTGGGGGCTGTCCGGGGAGCGTTGTGAGCAGAGGTATGTGCCCCACACTTGAAAGCATGGAAGAGAAAGCGTGAGGCTGGAGGGTGCTCCGTTCGTTCCCTCCTTGCACAGAAAGTCTGGAGAGTTGACTTTGGGACAAGTCCTTCCTTTCCTCTGGTCGGTGCGTGTTCAGTGGTCTGGACACTTGGTGAGCAAGACTGACAGGCTGTTTGACGTACTGGCCCTCACAGCCTGGTTGGAAAGGACAGACAGGCAGCCACCAATTACCTAGGAGATACGTAAAAGCAATTTTGTGTTGAGTGTTGAGAAAGACGGCATTTCCTGTTAGACTTGGTGACTTAGGCAGTGATGTTGAAGCTGAGAGCAGATGCCTAAAAGAAAAGGAGGACCTGGGCGGGAGAGTGTTGGGACAGGGCAAGGGAGGAGTAGGGCCTGTCAGAGGAGCTGAAAGCATGCCCTGGAGACTGGGGCCGCCGCGTAGGGACTGTAGGGTGGGGAAAAGAAAACTTTTCGATTGAGGCTGGCGCTTTCTCTAGGTTTTTGGGGACTAAGCGTGGTGATTCAGAACGTGGACTCTGGAGCCAGACTCTGTCACATGGGTCCTGGCTCTGCCACCTACGGGCTGTGTGAACTCGGGCAAGTTACTGTACCATTCTGTGTGTCAGTTTCCTGATCTGTAAAACGGGGATGATTATCATACACACTCCATAGGTGAGTGTAAAGGTGAGAGGATATTTCATATCCGTAAAGTACTTAGAGCAGTGTCTGGCCTTTAGCAGGCGTTAGTAGTGGTTGATTAAAGAAATGGCTAAATGCATACCTAACTATTCAAGGCTTGGAGGCTGTCCCTGGTGAAACGTGTGAACTTGAATGGATTACACCCAACTTTGTTTTGTTTTGTTTCCTTTCCGGCTTGCAGTTGCTACTGACCGCATCTGCAGCACTGTGGAATTAGAAATAATCTCCCTGGACTTGGCTGCTCTTGGTAAAACAATCTAATGCTGTCCAAATTATCCCAGGGAAATAAAAGCCTTTTCAGTAGCATAGTAGGGTTAGGCTTATTTAATATGTATTGTTTATATTGGTTTGTTTAGTGTTTGTTGGTAACTTTGTGTTTTTTCTTTCTTTTTTTTTTTGGCAAAGCTGCTCGGTTAAAAAAAGCAGATTAGCTAGGAAATGGTTCAGACCCAGAGAAAAGTAGAGAGTCGTGTAAGCAGAGCACGCCTTTCCTTGACTCTCTGTCGAGAGCTTTTGTGATTCCAGCTGCTCTCTGCCTCAGACACGGTGCCCTCTGCGTGTGCAGTCATCTAAACAGTTCAGGTCTGGGACCGTGGAGAATCCAAGGCGGTATAGTCATGCTTTGCTTAACAGTGGGGATGAGTTCTGAGGAGTGTGTCATGGTCAGGCAATCTCGAGACTGTGCAAACACCACGGAGTTCCTAAACCTGGATGGCAGAGCCTCCTACACACCTAGGCCATATGGGACTAATCTGATGGGACCCCCGTTGTTGACTGAAACGTCCCGATGTAGGGCATGACTGGACTTCCCAACTCCAAGGGCACGGAAGTGTAGCCTGTGGGGCTTTGGAAAAGAACAGAGACGCTCAAGGCCTACTCTGGACCCACTGACTCAGAATCTACTGGGATAGGTCCCGGCTTTAAAGACCAGACGTAGTCCTCCTCTGCAGACATCTCATCAACGGTTTTTCACGCTGGGTTTTCCCTCATCTGAGAAAACAGGCCAAGAGATTGTGAGGATCCATAATTAGTGTTTTAAGACATTTGGCAGGACTCAGTGTTTTTCACGTTCTGTGATACTGGGATCTGCATCTGCGCTGTAATGTGTTAAACCTTGAAATCTTGTCCAAAAGCCATGTCATGACCTAGAGAATCCTTCTGTGAATTCCAGGCAGATTGCCATCTTTCTGCTTCCGCCTCCTCACCTTGACAATGGGGAGAATAACGGTAACCTGCCTTTTGGATGTGAGGATTAAATGAGACAGTTGGTGCAAAGCAGTCGGCACAGGATCTGGCACAAAGTGAAGCCTTCAAGAAATTATGATTGCAGTAGTTTTGATTTCCCTCCAGTCGGAATACAGTTTAGTTGAAGTTAGTAGCTGTGCCACAGCTGTGTCTCAGGCTGGTGTCTGCCGCCCTGAGCTAAGCCATAAAAATCCCTGGAATAACTTTTCAAAAGCCTGTTAGCCTCTTGAGGCTCCTACACTTTTTTATTTTATTTTATTTTATTTTATTTTATTTTATTTTATTGCAGTAACAGTGGATCCTAAGATGATATAGCTTTCAGATGTACGTTGTAATATATTTTGAATTCTGTGTAGATTACATCGTGTTCACCACCCGAAAACTAATGATAGTCCGTCACCTCACATGTGAGCCTCATCACCCCTTTGGCTCTCTCCCCTCCCCCCTCCCCCTATGGTAACCACCAATGCAATCTCCTTTGCTCTGTGTGCGTTTGTCGTTGTTTTTATCTTCTCCTTATGAGTGAGATCACACGGTGTTTGACTTTGTCCCTCTGATTTATTTCACTTCACATAATACCCTCAAGGTCCATCGACGTTGTCACAAATGGGCGGATCTCATCATTTCTTAGGGCCGAGTGGCATTCCATTGTGTATACATACCACATCTTCTTTATCCATTCTTCCCTTGATGGGCACCTAGGTTGCTTCCAAGTTTTGGCTGTTGTGAATAATGCTGCAGTGAGCCTAGGGGTGCATGTGTCCCTCTGCATTGGTGTTTTCAAGTTCTTTGGATGAATAGCCAGCAGTGGGCTAGCTGGATCATACATATGGTAGATGTGTTCTTAGTTTTCTGAGGATACTCCATCCTGCTTTCCGTAGTGGCTGCACCAGTCTGCCCTCCCACCAGCAGTGCAGGAGAGTTCCCTTCTCTGCACATCCTCTCCGACACTTGTCTCTTGTCTTGTTAATTAGAGCCATTCTGACCAGAGTAAGGGGACATCTCCTTGTAGTTGTGATTTGCATTTCTCTGATCGCTAAGGATGTTGAGTCCCTTTCCATATGCCTGTTGGCCATCCGTATACCTTCTTTGGAGAAATCACTGCTCAGATCTTTTGCCCGCCTTTTCAATTGGGTTGTTGATGTTTTTTGCTGTTGAGATGTATGAGTTCTTTCTGTGTTTTGGATATTAACCCCTTATCCGATATACGGTTTGCAAGAATCTTCTCCCAGTTGTTAGGTTGTGTTTTGGTTTTGTGGATGGTTTCCTTTGCGGTGCAGAGGATGTTTTTTGACTTTGATGTAGTCCCGTTTGTTCATTTTGTATTTTGTTTCCCTTGCCCAGTCAGACGTGGTACTTGAAAATAGGCTGCTAAGACTGATGTCAAAGAGCACACTGCCTATGTTTGCTTGTAGACGTTGCATGGTTTCGGGTGTGACATTCAAGTGAAAGCCGAGGGAGGAGGCTGCAGTTCCCCGAGAGCGAGCGTAGCGGGGCCCCTGCGTCCCTGTCAGCGCACCTTCCCGCTCCGCGAAGGTCCCAAGCATGTGGGCGGGGCCGCAGGAGTTCTCCCAGGAGGGTGTCCCCGTCGCTGTCCGCAGTCCACCGCCGGAGGGGGGGGGGGGCGGGGCAACGGCCGGGCAGCGTCTGGGCGGCGGCGCGCGCGCGCGCGCGAGGAGAGGAGAGGAGCGCGCGGCTGCTGGGCCGCCGTCCTGGGAGGCGTGGGAGGCGTCGGCGAGCCGCGCCTGCCTGCCCAGAGCCGAGCCCGGCGGAGTCCGGCCGCGCTGTGCTGCTCTCTCCCGGGCCGGGCTCGTCCGTTCCCCCGGCGTCCGTGGACGGCGCTCCGCGTCCCCGCTGGGCACAGCAGCCCGGGCCGTGCACAGCCACGGCCGCTAGCCTGAGGAGGCCGTCCTTCAGCTCCCGCTCTTCCTGCTCGCCGGACACGGACGACCAGGGCGCCTGCGAAGAGGATTCCATCTGAGAGAGGTACCTGGGGGGCGTGGGCCTGGGGGCTGGTGGGAGGCGAGCGTGTCCCTGAGGAATAGGCTTGTGCGCCGAGAGGTGCCCGTCAGGTCGCGGGACAGCTGTGCGGCGCGGGGAGCGAGGGGGTCTCTTCGTGCGCTTGAGGCGTTCGTGGAACGGGCGGTGTGTGCCGGGCACCTGCCCAGGGGCCAGCCTGGGCATGCGGTGCCCGGGAGTCGGGCGCTGAAGCGCCAGCCGTGGTCTTGGCTTCTTGGAAGGACAGACGCGAAGTCGATAAGGACACTGGTCTCGAGGCGTTCTGAGGAGTGCGGGTCTCCCTCTTTTCGAGGCTACGTTCCGTTGGGGTTTTCACGAAGCCTGTTGTGGGCCTGAAGCTCAGGCCGGTTCAGGGGCAGTGGCCTGTCGAGGGCCACGTAAGATTTGTGTGCAGAGCCAGTGCTTTCCAAAGCCCTTGACTGTGCAGAAGTCTACCTGTTAGGGGTGCAGTGGGGGCTGTCCGGGGAGCGTTGTGAGCAGAGGTATGTGCCCCACACTTGAAAGCATGGAAGAGAAAGCGTGAGGCTGGAGGGTGCTCCGTTCGTTCCCTCCTTGCACAGAAAGTCTGGAGAGTTGACTTTGGGACAAGTCCTTCCTTTCCTCTGGTCGGTGCGTGTTCAGTGGTCTGGACACTTGGTGAGCAAGACTGACAGGCTGTTTGACGTACTGGCCCTCACAGCCTGGTTGGAAAGGACAGACAGGCAGCCACCAATTACCTAGGAGATACGTAAAAGCAATTTTGTGTTGAGTGTTGAGAAAGACGGCATTTCCTGTTAGACTTGGTGACTTAGGCAGTGATGTTGAAGCTGAGAGCAGATGCCTAAAAGAAAAGGAGGACCTGGGCGGGAGAGTGTTGGGACAGGGCAAGGGAGGAGTAGGGCCTGTCAGAGGAGCTGAAAGCATGCCCTGGAGACTGGGGCCGCCGCGTAGGGACTGTAGGGTGGGGAAAAGAAAACTTTTCGATTGAGGCTGGCGCTTTCTCTAGGTTTTTGGGGACTAAGCGTGGTGATTCAGAACGTGGACTCTGGAGCAGACTCTGTCACATGGGTCCTGGCTCTGCCACCTACGGGCTGTGTGAACTCGGGCAAGTTACTGTACCATTCTGTGTGTCAGTTTCCTGATCTGTAAAACGGGGATGATATACATACACACTCATAGGTGAGTGTAAAGGTGAGAGGATATTTCATATCCGTAAAGTACTTAGAGCAGTGTCTGGCCTTTAGCAGGCTGTTAGTAGTGGTTGATTAAAGAAATGGCTAAATGCATACCTAACTATTCAAGGCTTGGAGGCTGTCCCTGGTGAAACGTGTGAACTTGAATGGATTACACCCAACTTTGTTTTGTTTTGTTCCTTTCCGGCTTGCAGTTGCTACTGACCGCATCTGCAGCACTGTGGAATTAGAAATATCTCCCTGGACTTGGCTGCTCTTGGTAAAACAATCTAATGCTGTCCAAATTATCCCAGGGAAATAAAAGCCTTTTCAGTAGCATAGTAGGGGTTAGGCTTATTTAATATGTATTGTTTATATTGTTTGTTTAGTGTTTGTTGGTAACTTTGTGTTTTTTCTTTCTTTTTTTTTTTGGCAAAGCTGCTCGGTTAAAAAAAGCAGATTAGCTAGGAAATGGTTCAGACCCAGAGAAAAGTAGAGAGTCGTGTAAGCAGAGCACGCCTTTCCTTGACTCTCTGTCGAGAGCTTTTGTGATTCCAGCTGCTCTCTGCCTCAGACACGGTGCCCTCTGCGTGTGCAGTCATCTAAACAGTTCAGGTCTGGGACCGTGGAGATCCAAGGCGGTATAGTCATGCTTTGCTTAACAGTGGGGATGAGTTCTGAGGAGTGTGTCATGGTCAGGCAATCTCGAGACTGTGCAAACACCACGAGTTCCTAAACCTGGATGGCAGAGCCTCCTACACACCTAGGCCATATGGGACTAATCTGATGGGACCCCCGTTGTTGACTGAACGTCCCGATGTAGGGCATGACTGGACTTCCCAACTCCAAGGGCACGGAAGTGTAGCCTGTGGGGGCTTTGGAAAAGAACAGAGACGCTCAAGGCCTACTCTGGACCCACTGACTCAGAATCTACTGGGATAGGTCCCGGCTTTAAAGACCAGACGTAGTCCTCCTCTGCAGACATCTCATCAACGGTTTTCACGCTGGGTTTT